>NC_071285.1:35019413-35319413 GCF_943735745.2 Anopheles bellator
TTACTTGCCTATCTTTGATCTTTGCCTTCAGCTCTCTCGCTACGCCTCAGCATCTTATAATTTAAATAATTTTGCGCGTTTTGTTGCTTCTGAATTAAATGTTGAGCATATTCTAGAATTCTGATTGGGGGTATCTTTCGCAATTGATTTGGTTTGCCCAAAGGTGTTAGCAAAATGTTTTCAGACCGTTTGACAGACAGATCAACATATTGTTTTGTTATAAAAGGTTAAGTTTACAAAACGTTGCTAAAATATAACAAGTATCAACACGTTTCTGAGAGAGTCGCAGCAGATCATGAAGTACGAGCATCGAAGAAACTTGAACGACTCCAAAGCGGTACACTCGACGGCAAACTATGCGGCTGCATATGGTTGGATTGAACGTTTCCCAGTTCTACTACCGACAATCGAACTGATACAGAAATACGATTAAGGAAACGGCGTTACCCAAAAATTGATATCGGTGCGCGTTCGGGTGAGCATCGCGGTAAATTTTTGCAAAATTTAAGATTATTTTTATGGATAATACTTTCGCTGGTAGGACTACGAGCAGCAACTGTGTCAATGACACAAAACTGTTGACCCAAAACAGCACCGTACACTCATTGGAAAAGATGTTCATAAAATAACAAAATGCTGATTTTCAATTGTTTCCCAATATTAACTTTCCAGCGACTATTAAACTTTTAACCTGATATCGTAAAAAATCGGAAGTGGGCTATTTACCCCTCAGTAATATCTACTTCATAAATACAAAGTGAATGAGTCTCAATCTACGATCCATTGCCCGAAGTATTGGGAAAACCTTCAAAAATTCTATTTTCTTCTCGGCATTGATACTGCGTCACCTTATCGGCATGTTTCGGTTGCCATTGTTGATCGCTTGTGAAGAATTCGCCCATCAGATATTATTCAAATCCCCCACGGATCGAGAGAGGCGGCCCACGTCTTCGCATACCCACGACCCACTCCGGGGCACACCGAGACCCCATCGATGTTGATGTTTCCAAAAATGTTATTTGCCACCATCACGGAGGCGCAACGACGCGCCCGACGTCTGGTGTATCCGCGTGGCCGCGCGTGTGCGATGGAAGCGGAAAAGCGTACCAAATTGTAGAGTTTCAAACATTCCTTCAAACTCTGCTCCTCGGGCGAGTTCGAAGATGAGGGGGCTCTGTCTCTCAGCCAGAGGCCGCCGTGGAGCGGGTCAGTCTAGGAGTTGAAAGACGAAATGCCGACAGAAATGTCGAATCGCCGATTTCCGATCTCGGGTGGCGATCGTCGTCGTCGTCGTCGGCCGACAAATCGATCGACAAATCGACCGGGCGATGATCGTTCGTACTCTTTCTCTCGGTCTTCTTTCCATCTCCGGTTCGCGGGGAAGTGGCAGCAGGGGCAGGACCAGCATCGTGATCGTGATCTGAGGCACGTCGGGTGACGACGTGTGGAATGCCTTCCCGCTCCGAGCCACTCCACAAATCCATCGGCGGCCCTCCCCGATGGTGGAAATGTGAACTCTCCAAGGCCCCGCTCGCTCCCAGAAGTTGACTAATAATCAACCGATATCTCGTGGATAAAATCAATAAGGAAAGAAATTAATAGCATTCGGCGGCTTCGGCCCCGGGCCCGGCTCATCGGCCCGGCTCATCGGCCCGGCTCATCGGCCCGGCTCATCGGCCCGGCTCATCGGCCCGGCTCATCAGCCCGGCTTCCCCCGGGGGCTGCTCTGGCTCTGGCTAGTTTGTGTTACGAATTGCGCCCTCGTCTTCTTGGTCGTTTTCCGTTCGCACTTCGTTCCGTTTTCCACACGTCCGCCCGGGAAGACGGCGGCGTTGTATTTATATTTCGATGTGTGTGTCGATTGTTCCATGCCTGGCGACGTCCAAGAAATGGGCTTTTTGGCGAAAAACTTGCTTAAATAGAGAGTTTATCGATACACATGCACATGGGCTCCAAGTTCTCGACATAATGACCCCCTGGGCTATGAAGCGGAAGAGTAACGTAAAAATTGAAAATGGCGGTACTGCGCTTACGGCATCCTTCAATAACGTTGCATTGTTCCGAAAGATGTGCCGCAAATGATTGAATGTCACAGAAAGCATAATACCTTTGGCGTTAGGATGCCGTCCGAGTTGCTATTGCTTATTAATGTCGTTGTGTTGGTTTGCAGGCGAGTACGTGGTTAACAGTTCGGACATCGACAACAGTCTGCCTCCACCGTTGGCGGATTTATTTCTGGCCGAAGGTTTAACACTTCCGGATCTCGGAGGATCAGTGGTAAGCATTCGGCAGCCGCGGGGCGGACTTGGACAGTCCACGGGACCTGCCATGGGCTGCTCACTTGCTCACCGCCAATGATTTGCTGTATCACACCCTGCAGGAGGAGACTATCGGCGAAATAAAATCGAACGATTGCAGGGACGATCAGGCAACGGAGGACGAGCAAGATCCGGAGATTGCTGAGGTTCAGCGCATCGAGCAGGCATTGCAGGTTTCGGTGGAAGAAATTTGTCTAGGTTCCACATCGCCTGCCGATTGCAGCAGTTTGTTGAGTGACACCGACGATATTGCCGGTGTTGGAGAGGACCAAGCATCAGTGGCTGCGGCAACGGCAGCGGAAGCCCTCGACGCTCCGGCAACCGATGAACTAGAGGATTTGCTCTGCGATATGATGATACAAACGTCGTCTCACTTCCAACATCCCCGCCAGAACACGCAAGGCTATGGGCACGGTATGAGCAGCTTCCGCCAGACGACGGCCGGTGGCGCGGGCTACCACCACCATCACCACCATCATCACCACCATCATCAAGTAAGTTTTACTGCAACGGCTACCACGGACAACCCGATTGTTTTGCAAACTATCCGAGTTTCTCTACACTGAATGTTGGCCCAATTGGATCGAATGTCGGCAGGGTGTATTTGTACCTTGGGAAACAGAGACACCGCAAGCGCCGCTTCGCCATTGTCCCCACATACGGGGCTAAAAATCAACCTGAGGACAAAACTAAAGGTTTTCGTCAAATTTTGAGACAGTCCATGTCTCAATTGCGTATGTGAGTACTTGGGATTACAAAGGCTCTCTATAACTTCAGTTTCGAGACGGTCGAAACTGTGTTCGAGACGTCTCGATGTCCAAAGTACGTCCAGCATACAGTGGATGGCGAAAATCACTTTAGTTTAAGAACACAAAAGATTTTAGGAAATACAAGGATGAAAAAATGGCTTTAGTCAATCAAACTTCAAACAAAAACATAAAATAGGATGTGTAAATTATGCCTTGGCTGTATTTAGAGATGATTGATATAAGAGACAAATTTTGGTCAAACATATTTGAAACAAGCCAAATTTGTCTTCGGCGAAAATCAGTATCCGCAATGCTTACCATTCCGCCCAGACAGTGTGGCCAAACATCCTCGTTTCGTTATGTGGTCTTTTCTACAATCCTCATTCATTATTTTGGTACAGATTGTTTTGATTAATTTTGCTCATTCTGTTAAATTGAGTGGGATACTTTCGCATACTCCCAGGTTCATGAATAACCACATGTTATGAGTGGTTGACTAGCCTGGAAAAAGATGTTAATAACCTAAAACCTTGATATTATCATCAACGAGATACTGCATGACTGCTTTAGGCTTGTTGATTGCAACAATATCCTGTGGTGCGGAGAAATTTTCACCAATCACACTTCTTCAGTCATGAATGTTTTTGCTTTCATCAAGTTCTGGCCAGCTTGAGATACCATCAACAGGACAGATCACCAACTTGTAGGCTTCATGTAAATAATGCATCTCTGGAAGATAATTCCATTGTAATTTGTTTCCTAATGATGATTTACAACCCATACAGCGGAAAAGTTCAACTTCTTATAATGATAGTTGAGTCATACCAAAAATTAATCACTCCAAAGCAGCTTTTATCGCAATAAGTGAGGTTTCAAAGCATGCAGATAGTAAAATACCGTCCTTTTTTGTATTGGCCATGGTTAGGTGCATAATTTTGTTGAAAACAAGGTCAGATTTGTTTACATGCTAAGGGGCTACGTCGAATGATATGCACGGAAGGGAGTTGTAGACCTTCTGATTTTCGGCGAGGAGATGTGAAGAATACGTCTTTTAACTCGTTTTGGTGTTGATTTTTTCCTGCCACAAGCTTTAATAAGGATGAATACGACCATTTTCATTTTCATGCTGCTGCTTTCATGCTTGATTATTGCTGCCGATTGCTTGCTCGCTTTAGTCGAAAATACGTGCAACATCCCTATTATTTCTACCACTAATTTCTTTAGAGGGTTCTGCCATATTACAAGCAGAGAAACAGCATAATGTCATGTGAATTCTTCACCATGCGCTTCTCATCTTTAATATTGTATTTGGAATATGTAAACATGTAAATGTAAAATATCACGTTATTAATATTCAAAATTTGTAAAAATGTACTCTAGTTGCTTTATTACCGAGGCAATTGGCGTGAAAACTGAAAACTTCAAGCTTCGAACTTAAACTAAGGTTATTTTCGCCGTGCTCAAATTGACCTATGGGCCGCACCAGTCTACTAGATTACATCATAATGTCATTTTATCACCCACATTTTAATCTTAGAACCACAATCTAATATTCAACGTCTCAAAAGAGCCATTCAAAACGAAGATGTGCTCATATTTTCACATATTATTCAAATGTTCAGGAGCCAAGGTTATTTTCGCCATCCACTGTAGGTATCCACTCCAGAATCCCAGATGGGCTCCGCTTGGCTGTCTCTTTGTGGTAGCGAAATGGTTAAAGAGCATACCGTTCACCTTCACCCAGTTTGTGGCGTTGGTCATGGTCATTCTAACAAATTTGCCAAGTTTATGCCGAGTTACAATTATACTCTGGCTATGCTATACGGCATTGAAATCGATGAAAAGGTGCTAAGTGTCCTTACAAAACTTAATCGTCTTTGTTGATTGTTGGTAAAACTTTTTTTGAATTTCGTAATTCAATGCTGGCAACTTCAATCCTTGTTAACTAAACGGCAAATCTACATAAGAACCATAGAAACAATCTCTTGCATGTTGGCTCTGTACCCTTTTTACACTAGTCTGGCCATGGGACAGGACATCAATCAAAAGGATCCATTGTTTGGTGGTCCATTACTTAAAACATATCAAAATAGCTATCGAAGCGCAGTGATTGAATATCGGTGGGCGTTCTAAACATTTCTTTCTTCATCCGTCAACACACTACCGGCGGTGCATTACCGATCGTTGATGATTGATTTCTGTGGCCACTTCACCGAAAGTCGATCACCGTAGCACCGTGTTTCATGTTCATGTTGAACATGTTGTCGGTGATTTGCCGCGCCTGCCACACAGTGCAGATGATCGATGGCGTCATCCTTCCGATTCAGGATCTCGATCTTTTCTGCCACAAGAGAGAGAGAGGCCCTCTGCGCTGTTGTGCTCCGCTTCGGTGGGTCCCCAAGGAGAAAGGTAATAAATTATCGACTGAAGAAGCACTCACCGCCACCATGTACCACCCCTGAACGCACCGGCACCGGCTGCAGTCCTTTGCCATAGTTGTGTCCTTCGTGTCCGCCCGCCTGCACGGCCGGGATCGGCGGTCGGCAATCTAATCCTTTTATGCATAAAAAATGATGTGTGCACCGACGTGTGTACAATTAATCATTAATTTGCCACTAAAAGCCATCCATCTCTCGGGACGGACCGGTCTTGGGCGATCGGTGAAAGAACGGTGCATCCGAAAGGTAGGTACCGTTGATGCGCCTGTCGACGGAGATGAGGTTCGCTTTCTTCACAGACCGCACTATCGGCACTATCGGCACTATGTTATCTCGTTCGGGTTGCTGCAGCCCAAGGCACACACCCCGGGTGAGCGGTACGAGTTTTCCGATTTTTCCTTCCAACCCGGGCCGACGTGTTGCGTGTCCCCCGAGAAGCTGGAGGCGAAGCAGAAACCGGAGAAAGTGCTTTCTTTCTGCGGTCTGTGCCTGTGGTCTGTGTCCCCTGATGCCCTGAAGAGCAGCGAAAGGAGGCTCCTACAAAGGGTAATGGAACCCAGTGGAAGATGGTCTTCCGCGTTGGAAGATCTCGCATCTCGCCCCGGGTTGAAGCTCATCCACCGCAGGACCAACCACCACCACCGGGGTGTGAAGGGAAACGAGTCAAATTGATGTACCTGTCGGTCGGTCTTGTGGTGCGTCGGTGGGCAAATAAAACAATAAAAGGGCAAAAAAGGACTCACAGAGGGCAGCAACCGAAGTGCCGGACTGTTGAAAGAGGATCCTGGGACAATCGGGAATACATTATTGCTGCGCTGCTGTGCTGTGGCCATCGTCGTCGTCGGTGCTACCGGACAGCGTCTCCATTGTTCCGGCGCATCCACATAGTCACCGCGCCACCGGGGCGAAAAGGTCGAAAAGTCACACAAATATTATTACCGCGTAATTTGTGCAGACTTCCCGCGGTTTCTCTTCCATCGGCAGGACAGGTCCTTTTGGCGGGGCCCGCTGCGCGTGAATAAACGCTCGGAACCGGCCGTGCCCGAGAGAGTACTGTGTGTAATCGCGTGTTCCGTGTTCGGAAAAAGGAAGAAGAGCAACACCGCTTTTGATTCCGTCGCCATAATTATTGCTCCCAGCGCGTCCACGGCGTCCTCTCGTCCTCTCGTTATCCTCGAGTGTGTGGTGGCCCCGCCGACGGTCCGCGTACGTTCTCTGTGATTACGAAATGCCGAACCCCGGAGTTTGAACAGGCTTTCCTGACCGTGGAGGACGCGGAAAGGAAGCACGAGATGTTCGGACCAAGCCAGTGGTGGTCAGTGCCGGGCGAGCTGTTGTGGCTACCAATAATAACATAAGCGGAGGCAGCGTTGGCACCGAGAGCGAAAGAGAGAGGCCGAAGGCAAAAAGAATAACAAAAAATACGATGATTTCGATTGATTTTAAAAACGCATTAAGTAAGTGCTCCGTCCCAAAAAAGGGCCAATGGGGGTTTGGCAGAACCGAGAGACTGAGAGAGACAGGAACCGGAGCAAGTGGACGAAGAAAAAAAGAACATCTAGATCGCAATCGCAGCAGCCCGAGAGCGAGCGAGAGACCAAGGCGCACGAGATTGGCCGCGCAAGGATTCTCGATCGAACCGCCGCCGATCGGTGGCTCTCGAGACCAGCGGCTCCAGCGGAGCAGGGCTGCCCTATATATTAGAGGCAGCAGCGGACACCTTATGCTGAGCGCACACGGAGCCGAAGATGGGAACAATAATAACGCAAAGACAAGCAGTCCCGAGTGCGCCCTGTGCACGGACAAAAGCTCGCTCTTGAACTCTTCTTCCTGCTCTCTTGCCACGCAGGTCCTTAAGGAGCAAGACAAAAATGGTGGTCGATCGTGGTGGACGATCACGAGTGCTCGAGAGGTTGTGCAGCCACGACGATCGTGTTATTATTATGAGAGTAAACCTGCCGGCCACCGCCGCCACCACCGCCGCCGCCTGGCTTTGGGTTGTTATTTTATGCTGCAACGGAATCCCTTCTTCGACGAAGCCGTGGTCCCTTTTGGCAAGTGTTATTTTTACACCCAATTCTGAGTGATTTCCGCAGCGAGCAACAGCCGCACTGCTCGGCATTGCATTCCCTGGGCCATCATCGTGCATAGTGGTGTGGCTACTTGGGACTTGGGACAGCCCGTCGCCAACGGGCTTAAAACGGCAGGCATCGGGGATTTTCTTTTTTATCGTTCCCCTCCATCGAACCGAGCTTCCCAGCCTAGAGCCTCTAGCGTCCTGTGGTTTTCCTGTAATTAACCTTTATAATTGTGGCCATTACTGGAGAAGAGTTAGAGAAAAAAAGGAAGCGGAATGCGCAGAAGGATGTGTACACACAAACAAACGGCTGGAGTGCCGGACAAACACCTTTTCCAACTCGGTTTTGATTATTCAAAGCTCTTTTTTGGATGAACATGTACTTTTGTTCGATGATGATCGTTTTAGCTTTATGTTTGATATCCAGGCCACAGTTCAAGCCCTCGGGAGACAAACGGGAAACAATTTTCTTTGATTGCGCGTGATCTGGTGCATCATGAATTCCTTCCGAATGGTCAAACTGTCACCGAAAAATATCAGAGCCACGAACTCGAGCCACGATTTCATGGACATCGTTTTCGATGTCACTAGGTCAGTGTTTGAAAAGTGTTTCGATTTCGGAACGTTCTTTCCACACTGTACGCAGTGGCCTCCGGGAGCGATCGCAACCTTTGGACTCTGCTTGTGCAGCCTAACGCCGTTTGGTTGGCCTCCTTTTTGATCGATCGTGCTAAACCATCAAACAACCAATCTTGTCCCGGTCCGAGCGTCCAGCTTCTCGTACGGACGATTTTTTTTTCCTCTGATCGCGAAACAATTACACGCTGATCGCTCATCAGTCAATATTCTTGCCATTGTGCGTTTTTGTTCTTGCACTGCCGCTGTCCTGTCCTGTCGTCCCGAATTGTGGCGTTAACAGTCTTTCACACAGTGCGCGATTGAGCGCACTCGCTCCAGTGTCCCGAACGACCCGCCCCGGGGGAAACCTTTTGAGCAAACAAAACAAATTACTTCTCGTGGACTTTTGCAGGGCGCGAGTGCCACCACAAAAAAACATACACACCCGAATTGCCACAAGATCGGAAGAAACGGGCCTCCAACAAAAAAAAAACAAAGTTAAATCATCACACAAATAAGCAGCAGCCGAAAAAAAGTACTGCCGTCCAGTGCGAGCGCGACGATCAAGTTCACGATCAAGTGGCGCGAGCGGACGGCGCACGGTCTTGCCTGTGACGCCAAACGAAAGACTGCTACGGGCGGATAGACGACGAGCGCAGAACCTAGAGTGGGGCCTTCAGCTGGCAAGTGCGTCCGCTCCTCACTGGCGATTCTTTAAGCGTCGATCTCGCGCGCGCCGAGATTCAATTTGTGTCAGAAGCGCCATGCGCAGCGAGATGTTGGTTGAGCTCTGGCGACTCTTCCGTGAGCGTGATCTGCACGGCGCACACGGCAGACAGAGAGAAGGCACGGCACGGCACGGCGTGTGTGCGAGAGAAACAGGGTGGCTTTTGTGTGTGGTCAGAGAATCCGAACCCGGCTGGGTGGACCCGGCACGAGGGCTTTAGTTGTACTTTGTCTTGTGTTCTGTTAACAGCGAATGTTTTGGTGCTAGGATTTTTGGTGGCATCATTTTCTCTCATCGTCTCTCTCTCTCTCTCTCTCTCTCTCGGTCGCTGTGGGGTCTCGCCACACGCACACACGGCGGGCTCACGGGTCGTGAAAATTTGTAAAACCACCCGTGCTAATGTGGCGCCCAGTAGCAGCACATGGATGAAAGGTACCTTCAAAGTGCAACCAGAGTGCGTGATAACAGTTCGAAATGGAGCGCCAATAAGGGTGAAGTCAGGAGGAGGTCTCACATCGCCGGACCGTGAATTTCACGTCAAACGACCGCACGACTCCCGGAGTTTCCGTGCTTTTTTTGTCTGCCTCCTTCTTCTCGGCGCACGTCTGCTCGCGCATCTTGCAAGTAAACAGCGTCCAAAACGGCTTGACCTTTCCGTGTATCCCTCCACACACTGGTCGGTGGTTAAGATTCGTCGTGTTTTTTGCTTTGTTTTTCGTGTTCTCGGCTCGCTGTGGTGTGGTGGTGCGGATTCCTTGTTCAGCGCAGGCTTGACTTTGGCTCGGTCCGGAATCGCTCCGTTCCTGTTCGCGCCCATCATCACGCGTCACGGTGTTTGCGGTATTTCCAGGAGATCCGACATTTTTTTTGCTTCCTTCACGCCGTGTCCTCGCTTCGTGGCTGTCAAACTTTTTGCTGCCCCTCGAAACTTGTTAAAACCTTCCCGCGCCCGCCTGTTAGTCAACTACATTTTGGCCATTTGTGGTTGTGTGGGGCCAGTATTCACAGTTCGATATGTTTTGTCGTTTCCATCAGCCAGGGGGAATCGCGGCGGAGAGCGGCGGAGAGCTGCGAACAGCGTTTTTAATTGTCCCGATAGTGCTACTAATGGGAAGAACGGAAGATTGACACGCGATACACGCTCTCTCGATCGGTGCACTAATGATAAGCACTTATCCCAGTTTTGCACAGCGGCGAGGTTGTTATCAAGTCTAAGATGCGTTCTATAAAAACAACACTCCCACTAATGAGGGACCAATTAAACGTCGTCCGTCCGCAAAAATAGCCCTCGGCCGCTCAGGGCGCCCTTCGACCCTGCGAGTCTCGGGCCATCCGGAAGGCCCTACACGCGCAGACAGGTGGAACCGAAGCCCTAACTCTCTCTCTCTCTCTCTCTCTCTCTCATTCATCCGGCGATCGTCCGATTATCAATCCGCCGTCTCGGGGGTCGCGCTATCGCCGGGTGCGGCCACCCGATAAAGTTGACATTGTAAATGTGTGACGTGACCTTCGCGTAGCGTAAAATTAGACATCGCAAATGATATACAATTAATCGGTTCTAATGCTACCGTTCAATCGAGCGAGAGAGAAAGAGAGAGAGAAACCGCACAGACTGATTAATGGCGGCGCTGTACTTTGCCGCTCGTCGCCGCGAGCCGCGTGAGGCTTTCAGCTCCATCGGCCAATGGGCGTCCAACGAACCGCGGACCACCGGAACAATTGTTTAGAAGGGCTATGTAATTTTGTCTGTTGCTTTCATTCGTTCGTTTGGTTGTTTTGTGCACTGGCGGATCTGCCCGACTCCAGGGGCTCATGGGGCCAGTCGTGGCCTCTACTTCATTGTTGTAACAAACGACGCGCATCCGTGTGTCAGTGATTTTCTGTCAGTTCGATAGCCGGCCATTGCACCGCAACCACCAGCCACCTAATGGTATCCTTTTCTCCGAACTCTCTTCCTTCCACAGCAGTCCCGTGTGCCGTTGAGCCGAGCGGTTTCGATGGAGCAACGCTGGCAGGACCTGGCGAACCTCCTGAGTTTCCCACCGGGCATGGGCGTCGGAATGGGGGTCGGCGATATGGCACCTTCGCATCCGTCGCACGCCCATGCCCATTACCCGGCACACTATCCCTCGTATCAGGTAAGTTGGGCGCCCCGACTCCGCCGGGACTCCATCCGCGGGACTAATGGAAGCCACTTCTCCGTTTCTGTCTCCGTAGCCAAGTGGTGGGCTAGGCCCCCAGCATGGTCAGTACCACCCGTCGCACCCCGCCGTACTGCAGAATGCATCGCTGGCCGATATCTCACCGGCTCAGCCACACTACGGCGCGAACCTGGGCACGGCCGTGGCCACCAGCATGCATCTGACGAACTCGACGTCCGAGACCGATGCCGGCACGTCGGGCTACAAAATGGATCCGGAGATGATGTACTACTCGGTAAGCTACCGGTCGTTCCGCCACCCGCTCCATAAGTGCCACAACGCATTCACCACCACCACCACCACCACCACCACCTATAATCACCGCCCCGTAATCACCATTATTATCCCTCATTAGCGTCACTTGGTATGCACTTCCTTCGGATGATAGTAATCAGGCGGAGTCCTTCCTCTTTTCTCTCTTCCCGCACGCAGAACGGCACAACGTCGGAAATGAATCACACCGATGGGTTTTTGAATTCCATTCTGAACGACGAGGACCTGCAGCTGATGGACATTGCCGTCAACGAAGGTAAGTGGGGCCCACCGAGACATGATTGCGATATGTCAACTGTGCGCTCCCGGCACCGGTCGGCCCGAGCCGGCAATGCACTTCCAGGTCCCGTTAGCATCCATTTGAGAGCGCTCGATGTGAGCGATGAGAGTGTGGTTTATCGGTGCTCTAATTCGGCACTATCGCCCCACCATGACCATGCCTCGCGCGGCTGGCCATGGTGGTCAGTGTTGCAAATCGATCGATCGCCATTACGCGCCCTGTACGGTTTTCCCCGACCGGGAAGCCGGAGAGACGAGACGGAGGCAACTTGAGCCTTGGGCGGATTGGGACTGTTGGGCTATTTTTAAACTCCTTCAAAGATTAGATAAGATTAAATTCAATTTCGGTTCCACTTTCAACTGCGCTCTTACGGGGGGCACTATGCGACGTGCTGGTCGCGAGCATTAGGATGTCCATTAGGTTCCGCAATCGAATGGTCCAGCCGATCCCATTATGGTTAATTACCCCGGATCGGTTCCCATTGACAATCCATTGCTGATGGACTTATTTGCCGGCACCGGCAGAGAGCACTAGGTGTTTGTTTAATGGCGGACGTTCCTTTCGGAGCAGGGCCACGTTGTTACAGGGAAACACGGGTCGTCGCGCCCCCCCACTATGGTCGGCACTAAGAGAGGGTCTTATGAGGGGTTAAGTAAATGTTATGGGTCAAGAATGCAGACACAATATGTGTAGTACGTGGTGTCAGTCAGACAACAGAATGCAATAGAATTGAACCTTGGGTCTGGGTCCCGATGAGAGGGGTCGCTTGCGGAGCTAACCAGTTCATGACGGCTTGAGGCGAACCCGGGCTTGATCCGTGTCTTGCAACAAAGCATATGTTGTGTGGGACTTTGGACGAGTGCAGATTCATTTTATCCACCATGTGCATTTTAAACGTTGCCCCGTTGGAACGTTGGAGACAATTCAATGATTATTTTCGTAAAGAAATGCATCAAAAATGCAACATTGCCTAACTTAAACGCTCAAAAACTAAGTGAACTAAAGTGAGAATCAAGTATTCTAGACGATTCCAAAGCCAAGGATCTAGGTTATGCCCAAGAGGCAAAAGGGCGTTAGGCGATGCTAGGGAACTACTGTCCTACGGCACGGAAATCATCTGTCAACACAATGTCGCGACCTGCCGACACGATTGAGATATCCCAACGGACATGTGGTGACAAGCCGGTGACCGAATTACAGCCGTTTGGAACGGAAATTAACATTTTACACAATACAAACACGTCCTTATCGACGCATTGTGTCAACACCAAGGACGAATGTGGTGTGATCCTCGTCTGAACCGGAGGCACGTAAGCATTTCCCCCGAAACGGCCGGCTTGACAGGCGAAGAGCGAGAACAAGCCATCGTTTGGGTGTAGCATTTGGTCTAAAAAAATAATAAAATTCCCAAGATGTTGCAGCATAATTAAACATACCACATATCGCTGATCCCGCCAGGCCGGGGTGTGCGCGGGCTTTCGTTTCGAAAACTAAAAGTCAAACAGAACTTCAAGTCATCCTGCCCGCTGCGTTCCACTCATCATACATTCCCCTCCACAGAGAGAGAGAGAGAGGATGTGTGAAACCAAAGGAACTAATTTTTATTCAGCTTCAGTTCCCAGCTCCGTCACGTCGGCAGCCGTTGCCGCCCCGCCCCGCAGCCGCCGGTAAAAATTGGAAAAAGTGCCGTCTCACCCATTACCCCTGAACTCTCTACTGCACGAGAACAGAACCGCCATCCGGATCGGCGACGGGCAGAGGATCGCCATCGCCCGGCGGCAGCCGGGTTTCGGGCCGGGAATTGACTGACTTTCCCTTTGCGGGTTTTTCGTGCTTCGGTGCCGAAAAGCGGTAGACAATGTTTAATAGGTTTAAATGTTCTGGGGACGATTATATAGATTGGAAGATAGCAACACGCATGCGCCGTGTTGCGTCCGTTTGGAGCGCGCGCGCTCACCCCTCAAAAAGTTGCAAAATGGCGCTTCTCAACGACACACCCAACTGGTGCGTTCGAGCATAGCATCCCGCATGGGAATGCTATTTTTGGCGTCATTTTATAGCAAGCGCCGCGAATGTGATAACATTAACGCTGACCGTCATTCGCCTGATACGCCGAAGAATTCCCTTTCGCAAACGAGCACTTCCGGAATTACTTTCTCTCTCCCAGGAGGGCAGGAGGATTTGGCGGTGGTCAGTGAGATGGCGTTTTCTTTCCTGGGCTCTCTGCAGTGGTTTGGATCGTGTTTACTAAGCGTGTCCCACGAGAACGGATCAATTAGATTTATTTTGTTTATGCAAATGAAATACTCCTAAACTACTAATCCTATTGCTTAAACAAACCTTTACCTTTTACGGAATTTCATTTGTAGTGTATATTTTCTTTGTAGTGTAATCTTCCAACTTTTAACAACCTAACATGTTTTTTAACAACCATAGGTCTCGGGACCTTCCGGTGCTTACGGCGTGGTAGTATCTCTGGAGATTCTCTCTACATCTCCAGGAGATGGAGACATTCTCTACTCCGTTTCGTGTTTAGTATTTGAAAAGTATAAAAACTATCCACATCCAAATTTGCGTTATCAGTAGACAGTTCTCAATTGAAGTGACCGCTGGAAACCGTAGCAAGGTTGAGCCAAAGGAGATACCAAGATTTCTAAACTCAAAGATCGTTCTATTGATCCTAAATTATCTTATTCTACTGTTGACTTTCACGAACTGGGCTACAAAAACAATAACGACTTGGATCTTAAATGTTACCGGGAACATGAAAAACCAAGAATTTGTTTCAATCTTATGAAATTACAACAATAATTATCAACTTGTCCATTACTTAGTACATGCCATAAAATATTTTGCTAGAATTCAAAGAGTAATATCCTGAGAGATTACAGTGTCAAACTTAGCAACCATTGCTTACATAATGGCAACCAAACGCACGTCACGGCACGTCGAATGAAAGGCTCAATTACATGTCAAAAAATTTCAACCCTGCCGTAGACCTTAAATTGAATGCAGAACTCTCGGAGAGGGAAACAGGGCATTAGATTACGGCAGGTCAGCGACAACCAGATCGAGGCTGAGACAACTCTCTATTTTGGGCTCGTAGAGCACGAGCCTGGTTCTCTATGCTCCAAAAGTAGCAAGTTGGTTTGCTGATAACTTAAAAGCGTAGTTGATATGTATTCTTTTTCATGAGACACCCTGTACATTGTTTTGTGTTCTTTACTTTCTGTTCGTTGGCGAGGGAAATATACTTTTCTGCATACACACAGTCTGTCCCAAAGTAAACAGGACTTTTTCAATAGGCCCATTTCTGGTGGCGCCATCTTGATGTGGGTATATTTGTTTAAAAGGTACATCCTTTCTAGACATCCAATCAAAATTTTCATGAAATTTGGTCCACTAGAAGCAAACTTATTGCGTCTAATGTGACAGTATGTTTGTGGAGTCGGTACGAGTATGAACAAAAACCAATATCAAGTTTTGTTTTAAACTCGGTAAAACGTTTAGGGAAATGTTGAAATTGATGCAACAAGTTTATGGTGATGATTGTCTATCCCGTGGCAGAATTCATGAGTGGTATACGCGTTTCAAAAACGTTCATGAAGACGGCCAAGCCAAGTTCGTCATTACGCCAGGGAGCATCGAAAGAGTGCATGATTTTCTCAAAATTTTTGCCGAAATCGTCGTTGCGTTTTATGGAAATGGAATTGGGAATTTCCAGCGAATCGATTCATCGCATTTTGACCGAAGAATTGGGTTGTTGTTGTTGTGTTATTATAGAGACTTTGAGCACGGGGCTTTATTCGTCTCTTAGTTGGCTATTGTAGTCTGTCCTTGAAGTTGTTGCTGGTTGAAGTTTATCTGAAAGTATTCAGGTTTGGGTGTATAATCCGGTTCTTCTGAGGAAATTTAGTAGTTTACGTTCCTGGTTGGGATGGTTGGAGAGAATTTGGGATATGTCCTGGTCTATTTTACAAATGGATCTTTCTGTGCATAGCAGTCCACAAGTAAGTGGGCTACTGTAATGTCAATTCCGCAGAACTGACATAGAGGCTTACTGGATGGAGCTGAGCCTAATAGGTGTGAATGTGTTAGTCTGGTGTGTCCTATTCTCAGCCGAGATAGGACTTTTTGATGTTGGCTGGAGATGTTGTCCGTCCAGGGGAGGATGGATGCGAAGAATTGGGTTATCGGAAAGAGTGTGCTCACTTTGTGCCACACTAACTCACTGACGACCAAAATTGCTCAGAATGATCGACGCTCATCTCATGATTTTTTGACCAAAAATCGCATTTTATCGATAAACCATTCCCCGTATTCACTAGATCTGGCTCCCTGTGACTTTTATCTGTTCGCGAAACTTCATTTACCAATGAAAGGAAAACGTTATTGAAAAAGTCCTATTTGCTTTGGAGTTAAAAAAAGTTTTATTTGCTTACTGAACCAATTCGCGTGAAATTTTACACAGCGTAGTTTTGTGACCCCAAATTGTGAATAGGAAAATTTGACCCGGTATCCAACGGGAAGCCGATAGGATACGTCACCGGGAAGCCCGATCGTATGAAACCTAGGAGTAACGGGAAGCGAAAAGGGAAGCTGATCGAACACATCACCAAGAAGTCCTCTGAAACGCTTCCCACTCGAGAAATAAGGATGAAATATGAGACGCAGCGACGCGCCCCGTGAACAGCCAGTTGTTGTACATTATTTGAAACAATGTCAGATCAGAGCACACATCGAAGAAGACCTAACGCTGGATTAACAGAACACGTGCCGTTCACGTGTCAATTCGCGAACATTCTGCCTAGCAGTCCGGCTTCCTAGCGGTGGAAACATGTGATCGTGTACTGATAAGGACAGGATTGGCCCCCCGGAAGCGCGCCGGGAAACCGGAAACAGGGCCAGCCAGACGGAAACGAATGCAAATCGGCGGCTAGAAGATAAGAAGTGAAGCTCTACCTGAGCCCCGTAGCTTACGAAAGTCACAATGGAGAAATTTGGTCCTGAAGGAGCACCGTCATTGTGTGGCGGGCTACGTGTATCCCCGCTCGCCATGCAGCACCCCCGTACCGTGCAAATAGCGTGAGCGGTGTAGACATCAGACCGCTGCTGAGTAACCGCGGGCGCGCGATAAGATAATACGATAAGCTGCTTGGGGGTGCCACGACACAGGGTGTTTCTGAGAATTCTCTTGAAGCGCGATATGGCGGTTCGCTTCTTCAAGGAAACGGCTCGCGACGCAGTGGCCAAACTAGAGGAAAAGCGAAAAAGTAGTGTCATATTGTCTGGTGTATCACACGCTCTAGGGTTTAGACATCGGATAGTTCTCTTGGCGGCGACCTCATCGAGCGCAATCGGAAGTTGGGGCGGAAGTTGTCGGTGCAGTGCCGAATCGCTAGGTGCTTTTCCTCAGAGGGGCGACTTTGGGTCAAACAACCGCTCCGCCGCACGACGGCCACCTGCGAAAAAAAGTGTGCCCTGTCACGTTGTATGCAAACTAGCTTCATTTTCCTTCTTTTTTTTGGGTTGGCTTATCCAGTTGCAAAGCCAGACCCCCGGGCCCTCGCACACATAGACGGTTAGTCGAACGCATCAAATGACTCAGCGGTTCAGCGGCGGCGGGGGCCACACTTGTGGGTTAGAGAGCGATTACTTGGCGAAACCTGGCCCCCGTGGAACAGTGTATCGCAATTCACCCGCTCCGGCGCGCGTGTATGGGTAGATACGGCTCTATCGGCGCCGGCTCCAGGTGTGCGTGCCGTGTACCGATGGGCTGAGCCGTCGAAAAGTGCTGATATATACTAACGGAGCCCAGAAAGAACGGCGTGGCGGCGGCAATTTACGCGCTCTCCCGGTCCCGGTCCCGGTCGACGTGTGGTTGTTATCAGGAGGCCCCACGGTTTTGCTGATTGCAGCGGACGGGCGTGTGACGGGTGGGGACTAGTCCATCGCAAAAAGAAACGAAGAACCCTAGGGCCCAGCACCCGTTACGTGGTGGTCGCCAGCCGTATTACGATAGCGGGACCAACGTCGAAAAGGTCCCAAGTGCAAGTCATTATTTACTACGTATTTGCCCGCGCAAGAGATGCGTCGTGCCGCCGTGCGTGAACAGGTGGTGCGCTGTGACCACCGACTCCCGGTTTCGGTGAAGAGCACGATCCCGGTTGCTAGTGGTTACTAGCAGTACTCGCCCCGCGCGCACCCGGCCGCCAGTGTTTGCTTTGTTTCGTTAGACGGCTCTTCTTTGTTGATCGCGCTTTGACAGCGAGCGAATAGTTTATTGAGCAGCGCAGTAGTAGTGGTAGCACGGAGCAGGCCATGCTGTCACCGTTTAACTTTCTCGGTAATGGAATGCTCGGGGGTTGCACTCGGGAGTTGGGACCCGCAGGATTAGGGGCGAGCGAAAGCGATGTACACTAAAACGGATTGTTTTGCTTTCTTTTCCAGGTATGTACACCATGCGCATGCTGGAGCACAATGGCACCGGAGGAGGTGGGGCCCCCAACGCGTCGATGCTGGGTGCCTCGAACCTGATGGGCCACAGCGGTGGCCATCATCTGCCACTGATGGCCGGTGGTGGTGGTGGCGCGGTTGGCGGCGGTAATCTGCACAGCGCCATGAACGTCAGTGCACTAGTCAACGGATCGGCCACCGGTGCCACGTCCGCATCGTCCGGTGGTGGCGCAACGGCGGCCGGTGGTTCGGGAACGCCCGGTGATCGGTTGGATGCCTCCAGTGACAGTGCCGTCAGTTCGATGGGATCCGAGCGGGTCCCCTCGCTGTCGGACGGCGAGTGGGGTGACGGTGGTAGCGACAGTGCGCAGGAGTACCACAACGGAAAGTACGGTGGACCGTTCGATTACAGCTACAACCAAACGAATGGGGGGCAAGCGGGCCGCATGGGTGAGCACGGCTCACGGCAGGGGCCGCCGGTGGCCCAGAAGAAGCACCACATGTTTGCGAAGCGCTACTTCCAGGAACAGAACACCACCGTTCCGGCGATTCATCCTTCGCCGTCCAACGGGGCGGCCCCGAGCGGCCCGAATGCGCCCGGTGCACCGAACGCCACGGCCGGCGGCATCGATGGTGCTGGTGGTGGAGGCGGAGGTGGTGGTGGCGGTGGTGGGGGAGGCACTGCTGGTGGGGCCGGTGGCGTGCTGCTACCGACGGCCATCAAGTACGAGTACGACTACATGAACGTGGTGGTGGGTGGAACGACGCCGTCCACCATCGGAACCGGGCTCGATGTTCCGACCAAACAGGAAGATCACTCGCAGCACCTTCTGCAGCAGCAGCAACAGCAGCACCACCATCACCACCACAACGGAACGCACCTGGAGGCCACGTCCGGGGCGGCTGCTGCAGCTGCAGCCGCTGCCGCCGCATCGGCACTGACCGACATGAAGTACCCGTACGGACTTGATTTCCCCGCCCGGAGCCACCATTCGGCCGCGATGGGCCGCTCGCCATTGCAGCCACCGGAAATGGTTCACCACAACCACACGTACACGCTCCCGTACGGTCCGTCGTCGGCCACCAGCGCCGCCGGGCACCATCCGGGTGCCAAGTCGCAATCGCGTGACAAATCGCGTGGCAGCAGTGGACGGAAGGCGGAAGAGGAGCACCTGACGCGCGATGAGAAGCGGGCGCGGGCGCTCCAGATTCCGATCCCGGTGCACGACATCATCAACCTGCCGATGGACGAGTTCAACGAGCGGCTGTCGAAGTACGATCTGAGCGAAACGCAGCTTTCCCTCATCCGGGACATCCGCAGGAGGGGTAAGAACAAGGTGGCCGCCCAGAACTGCCGCAAGCGCAAGCTCGACCAGATCGTCACGCTCGCGGACGAGGTGAAGGACATGAAGATGCGCAAGGAGCGGTTACTGCGCGACCGCGAGATGGTCCTGTCCGAGCACAAGCGCATCCGGGACAAGTTTTCGGTGCTCTATCGGCACGTCTTTCAGGTTGGTTTAAACTCGTGCCGGGTGCCTCTCTGCCCATTGGTTCGCGGCTCACTTAATCACGCTCTCTCTGTGGCCGTTTCAGAATCTGCGCGACGCCGATGGAAGCCCGTACTCGCAGGACCACTACAGCCTGCAGCAAAGTGCCGATGGTGCCGTGGTGCTGGTGCCGCGCAACTCGGAGCGACCGACCACGAACGGGCTTGTTAACGGTGGCGGGCTAGCCGGTAGCTCGGGAACGGGTACGGGCCCACTGACGCAGCATTCGGCCAACGGGCACCATCCGCACCATACGCACGCGCTTCACCATTCGCACCTGCATCAGCACGCACACCTGCAGCACCATATGCCGCATCATGGCATCGGAGGGGGACTGGTCGGCGGTGCAGCCGCATCGATGGCCGGTGGGGCGGCCAGCACCATGAACGGTGCCAGTAGCAGTAGCAGCAACAGCAACGGTGCCGGGGGTAGTAGCAGTACCGGCGCCGGTTCCCTCAACGGAACGACGGTGCACCAGCAGCGTTCCAAGGAGTAGTGCCGCTTCGGGGCGTGTGGCATTTTCGCTGGATTCCTTAGCTCCGGGTTGGTCCCGGCAAAGTCCCGTGCCACGGAAGATCAGTGTAGCGACAAACTCTTCCTAGCGTTTGGGACGTTCAATCCGTAGGGGGGCCCTTCCTTTATCTCTCATCCCTATATTGGCTTTATTGACAGTCTGATCCGATGCCGAGATCTCTCTTGGGATGCCGGGTCAGTCGGGAAGCCCAGAATTTGCTAAGCAAGCAATCGCCCCAATTGCCCCCACCCAACCGCTTTCCTGTGGACAGTTTTGCTCTATGATTTGTTTGGCGACGCAGCACGTGATAGAGGCCCCTTCCGGCCAATCAGACTGATCAGGGGTGTCTCTCGGCAGGGAGCAAGTGATTACGGTGGCTGCTGCGATGATCTCGCCCCGACCCCTCCTTGTGAGGCCACAGCGTTTAGAAATGGTGCGTACGAACATTCCCGCCCCAGATAATGGGCCCCTTCTTCTGGGCAAAGACCCCACACCACTCGCAGTTCGGCTTCCGCCGTTAGGCAGCAAGGGAAACGAAACAGGGAATAGTCGAACGATGGTTACTGATTGCCACACCCCAAAACTCAGTGCACCATGGTAACGCAGGAGGAAAACAAATGGCGACACAAGTAGAATCGACCGATGCAGCCAGCTCTCTCTGCCTCTGTCTCTGCTCTGGGACAGTACAACTGAACTGCCATGCAGGGACACGGAGGTCGGGGGTCGTTGGCGCAGATGCAGATTGGGGCGCTGGGTTGTAATCACCACCATCAGCACCACCTTAGTGTTGGTCATCACACTCTGGAGCACGGGTTGTGCTGCTGGTTAGCAACGAAGCCGGTTGCTATGCGCCAACTAAACTTAAAAGCTAAGACTAGTACTTGTAATTACTACTGCTACTACTACCTACCACCATTACTGCAACAGAAAGTACATTTTTAAGCTTATGCGACTGTTGCTGCAGCTACGCCGCCAACGCCGGGTCTGATGTGATGGATAAATTCATAATTAACATTAATATTATTATTTTGTACATACAGAACACAGTAGAGGTGACAAAGGTAGGCTTTCCGCAGAAGGGATAATAGCTTTCTGGTGCGATTATAATTTTGTAAAGCGTTTGCAACGCAAACACAAAGTCCTGCGCCTGCAATAGAGAACTAGTTTATGATTCCTTAAACGCCCAAACCTAGAAGTAAGGCAGATTGAGGTGAACAGTATGTTGGTAGAAGAGAATTTGTAAAGAACATCAGCGGATTGGAATGAACAGGATAATTTACAGTTACTAATCGGTGGAGAGAATTTAGGTTGTAGTCGAGCTTTAATAAGTAACCGAGCGGAGGTCAGAACTAACACACCCCTGGCCAAGGTGGCAATGGTAGAAACCACGAACCGAGAGGATGTAAAAATATGTGTAACCAACGTAAAACAAAACCACAGCTGCGTTGGCGCGCTAGTCGTGCGCTCAGGTGCAACTGCCCCCTTTCTGGCCGTTGCGCTGCCGCGGTGCTCCATTGTTTGTAGTGAAGCATTTTGTCAGCAACTATCGATAAACGCTACTATTTATTTGATTTGCTCAGTTTTTTGTGCAACAACAATAACAACAACTACAACGATATACTTATAGTGCTAGCTTCTAAGGTCCGGAGCGCGCCACGCACCAACAGAATTAGTTCGCCGTGCCGTCGTGAGAAAAATCGCAACAAACCCCACAATGAGCATGATTTAGCACATACCAAATGGCGGCGCGCCATTCAGTTTCGATTACATGTTACGCACCCACCGGCACCCTCCTCTCGGGAGCGATGGATCGTATCGTAATATTGCTGTGGATGTTTTGTTTTTTTTCTTATCGTTTTTTTTTCTTCTATAGTTTTTGGTTGTTCTTGTAAGCTTTGGATTGCGGAAAACAAAAAAAAATATATAGAATCAGTAAGAAGGAATACATTTATCTTACTTCGTTGTGTACATATATAAACTGGAAATAAAAAGAAATTAAAACCAACTGGGCGGGTCGTGTTTGGAAGTCATGTTATTTCTTGTGCTACAAAAAAGTGTCCATATCTTTTTGCATTCCTCCAAACTGAAGCATGGGTGCGTTGTCAATCTCAGCAAAATGTAGTATTTTAACGAATTTTTAATTAAGGCTTTTTTAGACAGTTATAGGCTTTCTTTTTTCTTCAGTTAAGCACCTTGTGATATACTAAATTTTTTGTTTTATTATCAGGCGCAAGAACAAACCACGCAGATGGTTTTCCGACCCGTGAACATGCAACATATAATTGACTTGGATGGCTAAGAAGTAGAAGAACTCTGCGTCAGGTCGAGAAGAAAAGCACGGGTGGAGTTTTTCCTGAAGCTTACGACGGAAACTGATTTTCTTTCGTGCATTGGTAAGGGTCTTAATTTACTTTCCGCCCCCCATTTGTTTCGGTTGCCAATTTCTTTCTAATTCCAGCGGAAATAGAGAAAATTCTAACAACGATTTTAAGAGAAAATGTTTGAAATTTAGGATTGTTCCAACAGCAAAAAGAACCACCATAATTGGATTGAAATATACTTTTATTACTACGTCAAAGTAATAGTTTTTTGCACACGAGACTTGATAAACCTTAACCGTTAACTGTATATTACATATAGGTGAAGACAACTGCCGCACAGAGTGATGTAGGTTTTCGTGATATTAATCTATACACCAAACGCAGTCATAACTTAAATTCAGTCTTCAACGATTCGATGCTTAAATGATAACGAACAACAGATTCGTTTGACGAACATATGACGAACGATGTTTTAAATTTAACAAAACATACAATTGAAATAGTAAACAGAAGAGTGTACAGAACATAACGTGTAGCTGGCCATACCTCTGCTGTTTTAAATCAATTTTATACAAAAAAGTAAAAATAAAAAGGAAACAAAAACAAGCAAACCACACAGTATTTGCTAGTACCAAGAAAAATCGTCGTCACTGCTCGAGCTGTAATAGTCGTCCGCTGGGCCCGCGGCCGTACTGTTGGCGGTTGCGCTGCTCGTGGTAGGTGCACTGGTCGGCCTCCCTTCGGGCCGGCTGTTCTTAAGATCGCCGTGCGATTTCACCGTTATATTAGTGCCCGATAAACCGTAAAAGCTTTTCGGTAGGAAATTTTTTTTCGTTGCCACAAATTTCCATCCAAGATGCTGCCGACAGTTCGCACAAACCTGTTACCAATACACAAATCGTTCGTCACACATTGCCGGAATCTGCGATCGCCGCGGCGACCGGAGGTACTTACGGTAATCTGCCACGAGTAGCCGGGAAACCAACTGAACTCTGTCGAGAGCCGGTCGACGGTGTTGGTCGAGTTTTCTTTCGTTTTCAGCACCGTCAGCGTGTCATGCACGTAACCGGATGGGTTGCAATAGCTCGTCTGGACTCCCTGTTTGGACATGGCAAAAATGTCGTTGTAATTGGCGATTTCGTTATCACACCGTTTGCAGATAAAGTACCACATCTGCGTTGTATCGGAAGGAGAAAGATATCTAGGTGTTAGTCGCTTTGTACCAAAGCCTGAGCGTCCTCAAGCAGCTTACGTGATCGAGTGCTTTGTTGATAATCAGCATGCGGCGAAGCACCGAATCGGTGCAGAAGATCATTGTGCGATTTTCCTCCGTAAGCGGTATGTTTCTCGCGAGCCAAAACGACAATTTGATCGGGTCGGTCGGTACGCTGGTTATTTTGACCGAAGACAGATAACGTTTCACTTTGGCCAGAACCTCGTCGGTCCCGTACTGATCGTACACGAACTTTGGCCACACGCTCGTTTGCGCTAGCATGCGCTTGAAGCTGTTTAGTCGATCCTTTTGCTGACTGTATGCGTACCGCGCCATTGCGTTCGAACAGCTACTAATCAGCGGGTCCGGAAGCACGATTTCGGGGAGAATTTTTACCTCCACTCTGAACAATACAAAAGAACAAATGTAATTGGCCATCGCTTTCATTGTGGCGAAAGCGGCATACCTTCTTTCCTGTGATTGGCGAACGATGAAGAACCGTTGCTGGGCGATGGTTTTCAGCAGGGCCGACTCTCCCTCGTCGCCACGCTCGTACACTTGGCAGGTGACACCGTAAACGCGACCTTTGCTCGTGTACTGGTCCTCAAAAACGAGCCCAAACTTGAGCCCATCCGAAGAGTCGTCGTCCGAGCCCCCATTGTACAGGTTGGCACGGCCCAACATTAGTGGCACGATTTCGCCCGGATACACGATCGAGTGATGACTGTAAATCGGTAACCGATACGTTTTCCCCGGTTCCAGATAGTCAACTCCCTCCACCCGTTCCAGTTTGCCGAGATACTGTCGGAAAGAAAGTGAAGAATGAAAAGAAACGCACAATATGGAAACCGAACCAATCTGGTTTATCTGTCGGTTGCCATGGAATTTTCTTACAGCGTGCTCGGTAGGAAGCTCTGTATTGTAGATTTCGGTTCCTGCCGACTCCCTTTCCCGTATGTAATCTTCGAACAGCTCCAACTCTAGCGCTGGGTCCACCACAGCGGGCACAGGGGACGAATCGGCTGTTTCGTACTCCTGCTCGGCAATTTCTTCCTCCATTTGCCCATTGTTGTTGTCCTCCGACCCATTGCTGCTGTCGTCTGTGTCGATGGTTCGCTGTATCATACGCATTATACGGTTCCGTCGGGTAGCAATGTCCCGTTGAATGCCGTCTGCTTCAGCAGAACCACTGCCGTGCGAAGAGCTACCTTCCATCCTGGGGATCGCCGATATTCAGGAGAAACTACTTCTCGGCCGATATTCTCTGGGCTCCGACTACCTCACCGTGTAACGCCAGAAAACAAACTTCCGTCCACTGAGACGCACTTTTATGCAAACAAACCAATTTTGCTGCTAGTTGTCAAAGTTTACTGTGGCATTCCAGTGCTCCAACACTGATGTTCACAGCTGTTTGAGCATTAAGTTTGTGTTGGTGTTTGCTTTGCAAGGTCTTCAAACGAATCGTTTCAATCGTGCTTAGCTGTGATGGCATATAGCCAACCGATAGCATCCCTTTCCCATTATTTTTTCCATTCAATTATTTTTAACATTCTTAAAATACATCACTATTGTTTGCGGGGTGATGTCGTGCTATTACTTTGTAGGTCACTGTGAACATTGTGACAGCAGCTGTCATCGAAAATGGTTGGCCTCAAGCGTTCAGAAGCGTTCGGTGAGTCAAAAACAAAAGCGTGAATCAAAACAACAAACGCGCTGCGAAAGATACCTCGACGACGAAATAGGTTTTTGGTGGTCTGTGGCACAGCCAGCACAATCCCGCCCCACAAGGACTTCGGAAACGATGGCCCACGTTAGGGGACATGAGGAGCAAACATTCAACGAATTCTATACCGAGGTACGTATTCCGGGCTTGAACGAGGCCTGCGTGAATGCGAAGCGGGTGAACCGACAACAAACAATCGCTTTCCGTTCGGTTTTGTGTTGCAGGTGAAGGAGATCGAAAAACGCGATTCGGTGCTTACGTCAAAGCAGCAAATTGAACGCCTGCTGCGCCCAGGAGCCACCTATTTCAATTTAAATCCATTCGAAGTCCTTCAGCTGGACAGCGACACCCCGCTAGATCTGATTAAGAAAAAGTATCGCAGCCTCTCGATACTGGTGCACCCGGACAAGAACCCGGACAACCAGGAGCGAGCCCAACAGGCGTTCGAAATCATCAGCAAAGCGTACAAGACGCTCGAAAATGAAGCAACCCGCAAAAAGTGTCTAGAAGTGTACGAGGAAGCAAAGGATCGCACGGATATGATGGTATTGATTGAAGGAAACTGATTTCCATGCCTCGAAGTTCTGGTACCGTTTCAACCGCCTATCGCCTAATCCCGTTCCGCCGTTTTTGATTTATAGATTGCCGAGAAAAAGAAGAAGCTGAAAAAAGAAGGCAAGCACGACGGTGTGCCCGAAGACGATCCGCCCAAGTACAAACATGCTGTCTACGTGATGGTGATGAAACTCTTCGCGGACATTGAACGTCGGCGCCAGCAGTTGGAGGTACGTGATATGGAAGAACGCAAGCGCAAGCGAGAGGCCGAAATTGACGAGGAGGAGCAACGCGATCTGCAGAAGGAGTGGCAGAAGAACTTCGAGGAATCCCGTCAAAGCCGGGTCAATAGTTGGCACACTTTTCAGGCCGGATCGTCGACGTCCTCATCGGCTGCTGCGGCCTCTGCGTCAGCTGCTCCGGTAAAGAGTAAAAAATCGAAAAAAGCCAAGTACACTTCGTTCAATCCACCGAAAATTAAGCCCGAAACGCGATAGGGACCAGAGCAATAACACCGAAGCGTCCGTCTACAAACGGCAGTCAATCGGGAGCCGGTTGACAGAGAGAACTTAGTTTTAATCGCGAAACCTCTAGTTCAACCCACCTCTTTCTGTTCTGTTCCACCCTCCTGCGCAACTTTCCATAAACGGCACCACAACCGGTGGAGTTTTTTTTAATAATATTAGTTTTCTCAGGGGTTTTCCGCTTTTCTAAATCATTTTGTTAAAGGGCGTTGCTTATGGGTGAGGGTAGGGTAGACATGCCGACGACTGAAACCACACCGCTGGGTCTGTTCTGTTCTATCTTGTTTCTGGTAGTGCTCCGCCACACTTCTACCGAGCATGCGGACTCTCTCGGTAACTAACAATTTCTCTGCACACAAACAGTACAGCCTTTACGATGAAATAAACGGACAAATTTGCGTAACATACCTCACTGCATTCAATGGAAACTCATCACAGTTATGTGTAAAGCATGACTCTGTGGGTAAATGAATAGAATGCTTCATTTTACATTTCGTTTACGTTCACATACAATTTTTATTATATTAAAAATTCCATTTTGGCAACTGTGTTGATGGTTTTATTCTCGTGTCCTCAAGCCCCAGATGGATGTCCTACGTGAGCCGACCGTGGGGCGCGCGATGGAGCTGAGGTAAAACTTGTTGATACCTATGCTGCCCAATGCGTTCTGTACCACTACCAAAGTGGTGTCCGACATGAGACCAAAAATATCCAAAAACCGAAGCGATTCAAGATGGACTAAATTTCTGCAAAAAAACAATTCGTCCCGGGATTATGCAGAAAAAAAATCCATTTTTACAAGGAAATCATTAGAACAAACGATCACTTACAGATAAGAGGTTGTGCTAATATTATAGCAACGTGACAGACTTAAAAATTCTAGTTTTGGTAGTTTGCAGAGAGAGTCGATCGCTTTCGACGTCAACTGCGCACAATCCGACACATCGAGTTCAAGAAGGTTTGGGCACCGATGCACCAGTATGGCCAGTGCTGCAAAGAAAGGTAAACGTGCGATCAAAGCATTCGGTTTACAGCCAAAACCATGCGCCGTCTGCGGTGCTTAACTTACACTCATCTATCAGCGTATTCCGACATCCTGCCAGATTGATTCGCATCAACGTTGGGCTTATCTGTGTCACCAGACGTAGTATAGCCTTGGATGATATGGATGTCCAGGCAACGTTGAAACTCTGTAGTTTGGACAAGGAGGCAGCAATTGCCGAAAGACCCTCGGTGCTGATATCCGTACACATGGTTAGGTTGAGAGACTCCATATGTTGGTTTTCCGCAATCTCCTTACATATGGCATCATCGAGAGGTATATTTTCTAAGCTCAACATCCGCAGGGCGCGGCAGCTCTTGAGCAGCGCACATAGCACACCCTTGTCGATGGTACACATGCTGAGGTCCAGATATTGAAGCTTTGCCTTATAATGCGGAAAGACTGGAGCTTGTGTCGGACAGAGTATTTCAGTTTGGGCCATGCGCACAATGTTTAATCGGTGGTTGAGTATCGTTACGAGAGAGTCGCACCGTAGCGTACATCCCGACAAATCGATGCGTACCCAAAGTGCGTCGTCCTTCGATACGCGGTTGAAACGTCGACAAACTTCAGCACAACGGAGAAGAGTCTTTTTTGGTAACCACTTAAAAATTTGTAGCAACATTTCGTCCGAGATACATGCGAAGGGATCTGGTAGTGAGCAAGGGATGCAGTCATGTTACTAACGGTGTTCAATGCGAAAATCAATCGCCAGCGAACACTTACCATTGTCCCACATTTTGTCCGGCTTTTTGCGATAAAGGAAAAACTTGTCTTCATACAAACTTGTCTCCACATTGCGAAAAACGGAGTACGTTTGTAAACTGTCCGCAACCGGCGGTTGTTGCGAGTGTACACTAACGTTGTTGGAAACAGTACTCAACGGAGCCCGTGCTTTAGTAGCTGGGGGATCCATCATATCGGGTGTTATAACCAAAACTACGCGACGCGACGCGATACCACATAAGAAAATTTGTTTACATTGATCTTGTACCGCATTTAGGACTTGTGACAGCCCATTGGCATTTCTCAAGGTTTATTCATTTTATCTGGTGTACGGGGTATGTTTCAATCTTGGGCAGGCATGCTGTTGAAATTCGAATTTGGCAAGTATTTTTATTATTTACAACGTTGTTTTAATCGTCTGTTTAACTCGTATCGATTTTTTTGTAATGAAAAGAGTCACCATTGGCCACACGTTTGCATATTCAACAAAAAAATGCAGAATTAGTCTTGGCTTTTACTACTTTTTGCATAGGATATAACCATAGGTTTATCTTTTAAAATGTAACCATTCGTTACGGATAGCACATTTGCCACGATTTTCTTCAATTCATCGGCTTTATCCGCGCTTACCGAAACGAACGAAACAAACGCTTGGCCTTTCATTCGACCCGTTTTCATCAACTTTACATCGACTACCCTGAGAACATCCTGCTCGAAGAAAAGGTCGAAAATTTTCTTCAAATCCTGTTCGGTCACATGTTTGGAGAGATTTTTTATGTACAGTTTGTCCGACGGTTCTCCGGGAGTGTAATTTTGGAACACATTCAGCAACGCTCTTTGTTCATCGGGGATTCGATTTTGTAAAATATCATCCAACGACCTCGGACCGTCTGTAACAGGTGCACTCTCAGAATGTGGAGCGCAATTGCCACTGGTTATTTTTAAGGTTTCTTCTGAATTTGGTGTACGACTTGAAACGACTGAGGTCCCGGAAAGGTGTATTTCTAATTTCGACACTTTTTGTTGCTTCACGCAAACTAATGGCTCGGTTGGGCAGTCATAGTTAACCACTTTCATCGTTCGCGGCAGAGATATGCTGGTGGCCGGTTTCAATCTCTTGAGCGAGATATTTTCCGTGTCCGATTCTAGTTCCGATTCATCGTCCGATGCGCTGTGTAGCGAATGAGAGGCTAAGTTTAGGGTTTGGAGATTTTCTGACGATCCTTTCAGTGTCTCAAACGGTGGTGTTAAATTCATTTTGTTCATTAGATGCAATACTTGGTAGTAAAATGCCACGTTCGTTGATAGCTCTCGTGATATTTTGTTCAATGTGCCTGACGACGCTTTGGGGTACCGATACATTAGGCACGGTGGAGGGAATCCTTCATAGCCCCGGAATGAGCTTTTCTGCAGGATGCTGTCAGCAGTTTTTCGCTTTGCAGTGACACTAATTTCTCCAGCATCGTCCGGTTCCGCATCATTCATAGCAACTTCAGAGTATTCGACTTTTAAACGATGGCTAATGATCAGCAGCTGATGAAGACGAGCTATCACTAACCGTGCCGCAGCCTCGGTGCTAACGTAAACGAGAGCACAAACGGCTGCTCGCCGTTTGTAAAGATGTTTTATTTCCAGTCCGAATAGATGAAGATATTCCCTCACATCTACGTTTGTAAATAGGGGAGGAAAATTAAAGATCCGTAAAGCAATTGGAGACATTGAAACCAGTAAAATTGCGTTTCTTGATTGTACTAATCGCCAGTTTATGAAACACTGTTTGTTTATTCTCTTCGCGTCAAAACGTCAGTCAGTTTTGCTGCTTGATTGCTTTCGTATGATTTTGACGTTTTTGCCAGTTGACATTTCGTGTAGTTATCTAAACACCGGATTTGATTGCGGAAAACTTTTTGCTTTTGGCTCGTTGATTTCGCCTAGATTTTAAAACAAGTATCTGAAAATGCTACTTTCGAGGTATTTAAGGCTGTCGAGAGGCATCTTGAAGCTCTCCGTTCGATTAGAGACGCCACTGCTTAGTTCCGTGCGACAGTGCGCAACACAGACACCGAAAGACAACGAGAAAAATGGCCAAGAAAAGAGTCTAGTTTTGCGCACGAATCTGTTTGAAACAGCCGCCAAGAAGGATAAGCAAACGTACATACAAATGGTAGACATTTTCATAAACCGTAACGTTCACAGGCGTAACCATGTAGAGTTCATATACGCCGCTCTCAAGCACATGGAAGCCTTTGGCGTACACAAGGACATTGCCGTATACAAATCACTGATCAATGTGATGCCCAAAGGCAAATTCATCCCAACAAACATATTTCAAGCCGAGTTTATGCACTACCCGCGTCAGCAACAGTGTATGATCGATCTGCTGGAGCAGATGGAGGACAACGGTGTTATGCCGGACTATGAGATGGAGGCGATGCTGATCAACGTATTTGGCCGAAAGGGCCACCCGGTGCGGAAGTACTGGCGCATGATGTACTGGATGCCGAAGTTTAAAAACCTTTCCCCCTGGTTGCTTCCCAATCCTGTACCGAACGATGCCCTAGAGCTGGGACGGTTAGCCGTCGAGCGGATGTGTTCCGTTGACCCGCGCAGTAAGATCGATGTATTCGAGACAAAAGTGGTAGAAAATGCGTTGGACCATACGTGGGTAGTCAGTGGACAGAGTGCCGAGCAATCGGAGCTCCTGGAGGCGCACGATAAACAGGAGTCCCTTTACATCGAGGGACCATTTGTAATATGGATGCGGAACAAGCCCATCAACTATTTCGTTCTAAAAAGCGCCCCAAAGCCACTTCCACCCCCGGACACGGAAGGTGACCCAGATGGTAAACTATTCTGAATCGTGCGGCACAGCAGGGGTTAATTGAAATTTTCTATCCTCCACAATAGATGTGAGTAACCTCAATGTGCCATATTTTGGCGTGGGTCTCCGATACCGGAATGTTTCGCCATCCGCGTCACAGCTAAGCACTCGGCGTCGGTCGGTGCATGAGCAGGAGGATGGCACGATCTACGCGATCTGTTGTACTGGGACCTCTACCAAAGACTCACTGCTATCGTGGATACGACTGCTGGAAAAGGAGAATGGAAATGCGGTACTGGCCTCAATTGCGGTTCTGTTTAAGTTTATCTTCCCGTCCGCCGAGCTATCCACCGTTGACGAGAACAGCAATAAAGTTCCACAACAATAGACCACCCGATAGGCGCGGCGACGTGTTAGGCGGAGCAATTCTGGTTCAAATCACAGTAAAATTTATTACTAAACAATCGTCACACGCTATCAATCGTTCTAATATGCTTGCAGTAGGTGTATGTATAGAAGTTTAAATCTGGCGCCTCGGCGCAGTCTCCGTCTAAGTCGAGTTCGAGTGCGGCTTTTTAAGAGGGAAAACTTGCGTCACCTTACCGATTCCCTTACTGGTTCCCTCACGAAACAGTATCCGCATTCCGGGGCGCACATACTCTGGATGTCGGACAAATCGGAAGAGAACCGATGCCGTTTGATTTGTACCGATGCCGGTTTCCCCGGCTCCCATAATACCCTCGATGATGGCCGTTTGACGAATGCTACCGATGTGGACGGTAGTCTGAAATCCCTTGAATATGCGCGTCGCGTGGAAGAGCACCGACACGTGTGCCTACGACAACAATAGAAAGCGTAAGCGTAAGGGAGAAAATGAAGAACGATCGAGCGTTCTCACGTACCTGGAAGAAGTAGCACCCGCACGCTATGTCATCACTCTCGTAATCCGGTAGAATCACCATACCGCTGCGTAACGGTGGCATCGGTTCGATAGCGTTGAAAGACAGCGAAGCACTCTGCCCGGCACGCACCACCCGACAGGGAGCCTTATTGCGGTGAATCGTTTGTACGACAACGGAGAAGAACGAACCATCCTGCAGCGGGCCGACCTTCACCTGGCTGTTCTCGGTGAGGACCCCTTTACCCAGCAATCCGCCCGCCACGAGGCCCACCTCAGCGACGCGGAATATTTCGTCAATCTGAAACTCGAGCGCCTCCTGCTCGAGCCTTTCCTTTTCCGCGTTACTAATGCCGGGCGATAGTACGTACAGGTATTTGATAAGCAAATCGAGCCCTTCGCCGGTCACGTTCGAGACGCAGAAGATCGGCACGATCTGCTCGGCGCTCTGGTGTGCGTTGGCGTTTAGCACGTCGTCCTCGTTGCTGATTAAGTACGGTATCTTGCGGTAACCGATCGAGGTGAGCAGATTTTTCAGCTCAAACAGCACCGGCTCCGGTGGTGCGAGATCAATCTTGGTGACGATGATAGAGAATGAGATGTCCAGAGCGTGTACGATCGCCAGATGCTCCCGTGTCATGGTGCTGATGTTGCCCGCGCTGATCACGATCAGGGCATGGTGAGGACAGTAGCCAGAAAGTGCCTGCACCGTCGTTTTCAGATAGCGCCGATGCCCGGCTAGGTCCATAAATGTGACCAATTTTGTCGAACGGTCGCTTATTTCTTCCGCCGTCATCATCTCCGTGTACTTGTAGTTGATCACGCTACCCTGCGCATCGAAGCCGAGCGTTTCGTGCGATATGCAGGATGTGCGACCGGTTTGAATTTCGTGCATATGCCGGAACATGTTCAACCGGGCACGGCCCTGCCCGTTATCGAATTCTCCCTGCGTCAGTACACCCAGCAGAGTGGATTTACCCGCGTCAGCCCCACCGAGCACTGCCACCCGGACCTCTATGTTGTGCTGGTCATCCGGTATTTTGCGCACCAGCACCTCCACCACCGACCGATCATCGGCCAGGCTCTTGCGCCGAAGCACGCTTGTCGAAGCGTCCAGCTTGCGGGCCATTTGATTGAGCGTGTGCAGGGACACGGACATGTCGGTGTCGCTCAGGCCGTGCAGGTGACCCGAGTCGGACACCCCGATCTCGTAGATGGCCTCGCCATTTCCTTCGCGCAAACGCCACTTCATCTGCGTGACCAGATGCTCGAAGCGTTGCTTCGACGGATTGATCAGCTTCAGTTTATACTCAATGTTCCCGAGTTGCGGTTCGGGCGGCAGAAAACCACGGTTGAAGTCGATGCCTTTCAGGATGAGCTCGCTACTGCCGGTGCCATCGGGGGCATGGTGCAGTAGGTGGCTCACGGAGCCACTGTCCCCAAAGCTGCCGCTATCGTCGCTGCTGTCCTCGCCATTGTCATTGCGTGTGTCCGCGTCACACTCGGACTCCGCCGTTGGTGACGGATCGAAAAGGTCAAAAAAAGAACCCATCAAAGTAAGCTGAAAGGGCACAAAAACCTGGTTGATGAAAATGGTTTGTAGCGAAACGGTTACTGATAAGAGTGCGAGCGTCTCAAAAAATAAGAAACAGAGAGAGAGTTGGCGATAAATAAAACATTTTAACAAGTTCACGATATCGGAAAAAACTCTTTGACCTTCAAGGTGTTGTAGAATGTCTGGCAAAGGGTTTTTCTTCAACCTCCGCTTGGCGGTTGTTTATGCCCTACATTGCTTTTCATCATCGACCAAAGTGGTTTCGTCATGAATGTTGCAACAGAAATTAGAAAAAAGCACAGACACACTGCTTCTTGCATGTCGGTCTCTTTCATTACCACTTCATCGCCTTACCACAGGACGGTACACTCCGATTGAACCAACATTTTGGGTGCTATTTCACAATCGCGTCGCTGGCGTTGCTCGTAGTAAGCGAGGAAGAAAAAGCACGTACCAAAATAGAAAATTTTCTTTGTTGATAAACAGAAGATGGGCACTGAAAATCAAAACAAAACGGACGCAGCAGTCAGCCAACCATGGCCACCCTACTATTTAGCACTCTTTCTTCGCTTAACACACTTCTGCTCCGTTCCGGCCACTGGGACTGGGACACTATCTAGTTGGCTGGAAAGGAGTGTGTACGGGACATTCGAGCGTTCCTTGGCTTACCTACTTTGCAGTTTGCTTCACGGTGCACATGTACGTGTGTCTGCTACGGTATTTTTATACTTGAGATTTTTCAGAGCGGCCAGCAGTTGTGGCAGCGGAACCTGCCCACCCCTTGTTTACCATCGGTCACCGAGCGTCAGCAGCGTCCTACAGAGAGAGAGAGAGCTTCCAACGAAACATTTTCTTTATTTTGACAGCTGACTGCTTTTGACGGCGGCGCAGTGTTGCCAGATCCTCTTACACCGGTTGCGATTTGATCCCAGTAAACCACCCCTAAGCTCGATGGGATTAGTTTTATCGCGTTTATGCACTTTTACTAATTCCGACGATATCAGTACGTTCGATTTATCTCTCAGGATATTTTTGTCATCCCGCATGATAAGACATACAGATCCACACCAAGGCTCTGCAGACAGTCGCAGTTATAAAAGGGGATGTAGGCTCACATACGTTATCGTAATCTTCTCGTATCGTCGTTCGAGTCTTCGTTTAATGTGTTCAACTTTAAAAGCATGCTCCGTTCATAAACACTTTATTGTGCAAGGCATGTTACGTATAGTTCTGAAGCATGGATACGAAATCCACGACGAAGAATCGTTAATTGATAGCAGCTTTGCATCGTGGCACCTTTGTTGTCCAAAACCCACCATTGGACCCGCAGCGGTTAGGTTACTCCGGCTGTGGCTGCTCCTCTTCGGGGATTTCTTCCATCTCGTCGTACTCCTCCACCGCTGCGTCCTGATACTGTTGGTACTCCGAGATCAGATCGTTCATGTTCGATTCTGCCTCGGTGAACTCCATCTCGTCCATACCCTCGCCGGTGTACCAGTGAAGGAACGCCTTCCGTCTGAACATGGCCGTGAACTGTTCCGAAATGCGTTTGAAAATTTCCTGTATCGCGGTCGTGTTGCCAATGAACGTGGCAGACATCTTGAGACCCCGGGGTGCAATATCGCACACGGCCACCTTCACATTGTTTGGGATCCACTCAACGAAGTACCCACTGTACTTGCTCTGGATATTGAACATCTGCTGGTCAACCTCCTTCATCGACATCGCACCTGTATCGAATGGACTAATCGTTAACCACTGGGGCCACGTGTGTCGGAAAAGAGCTAAACGCACCTCGGAAAATCGCTGCACAAGTTAGGTAGCGACCGTGGCGAGGATCGCACGCCGTCATCATGTTTTTGGCATCAAACATTTGCGTCGTCAGTTCCGGTACCGTTAGCGCACGGTACTGCTGGGAGCCCTTGGCGGTCAGCGGTGCAAAGCCTGGCATGAAGAAGTGTAGCCGAGGGAACGGCACCATGTTGACGGCCAATTTGCGAAGATCCGCGTTGAGCTGTCCCGGAAATCGCAGGCACGTCGTTACGCCGGACATCGTTACCTGTGCGCCAGATGGTGGGGAAGAAGAAAATGCTAACGAGTTAGGGACTACACGGAATGGCTGATCCTGCAGCGATACCACACTACAAAGGTTAAAACCGTTAGTCGGGAGAGTGTGGACGGTTAGGGTAGATTCGTTGGCAGACCACCCCGGCCAGGTGTTGCAGCAGAACCATGTTACTTACGGCGATCAGGTGATTCAGGTCGGGATAGGTGGGATTAAAAATCCTAAGCGTTCTAAAGCAGATGTCATACAATGCTTCGTTATCTATACAGTTCGTTTGATCGGACGCTTCGATTAGCTGGTGTATCGATAAAGTAGCGTTGTATGGCTCCAAAACTACGTCCGACACCTACGAACGGGGAACGGGAGGAAGGGAAGACGGTCAAAGCGCTGCTGTACTTACAGATACTAAATGATTTAGGTCCCCATATGTGGGAGAGGTAAGCTTCAGCGTGCGGAAGCAGATGTCGTAAAGAGCTTCATTGTCAATACAGAAAGTATCGTCGGTGTTTTCGACCAACTGGTGAATGGAGAGCGTCGCATTGTACGGCTCTACTACGGTATCAGACACCTAGGGGGAAGCCAGATGGAAGATAAATATGTCGGAAAAACAACAACCATCAGAAGGATGTGGACGCGCTTCAACAGTGTCGTCCGGAGCTACAAGTAAAGGAGAACATTTCCATCCTGCCGCCCTTCGGCTAGCACGCCCCTTTACACCCACCTTTGGGGACGGAACCACGGAAAACGTGTTCATGATGCGATCAGGATACTCCTCCCGGATTTTCGATATAAGCAGCGTACCCATACCGGAACCGGTACCACCGCCGAGAGAGTGTGCCAGCTGGAAGCCCTGCAGACAGTCACAGTTCTCCGTTTCCTTTCGTATTACATCCAAAACTGAGTCAACGAGCTCAGCGCCCTCAGTGTAGTGACCCTTGGCCCAGTTGTTTCCTGTGCGTTGATAGGTACCGTTAGTCGGTCGTGACCAAGTTGCTCGCGTTTCAACTTACCAGCTCCAGACTGCGCGTAAACGAAGTTGTCCGGTCGGAACAGGGCTCCATAAGGTGACTGTCGGACAGAGTCCATGGTGCCCGGCTCCAGATCAACCAGCACCGCACGCGGTACGTACTTATTGCCATTGACTTCGGTGTAATACACGTCGATACGTTCGAGCTGTAGGTCCGTATCGCCATGGTAGTGTCCGGTCGGATCGATGCCGTGCTCGTCGGAGATGATCTCCCAGAACTGTGAAGTGATTGAAGCAACCGAAAATGACAAATTGCCACCTAAAGCTAGAACCCGTGCATGAATCATCTATTGTCGGGCCGTATGAATCATGTACCGCTCTTATCGCATTTATGTTTTCCCAGCTAAGCGATCATGCGTTCGTCTGATTCGTTCAATCAAACCACCGACGCGGCGGAAAAGTCAAGAAGAGAGCGACCCACATGCCGATTTAGAACAGACGGGGACCCTGTTGAGTGTCCCACCCATTGCTCACAACGCGCCCAACGTGGTAGGGTTTCTATAAATATCGGCATGTATTTAGAACGGAAAAGAGGGTCGGTGTATCTGAACGAGAAAAAAAACGTTCTTATCAAACGATAAGTTTCCCTGTTCCTAGCCAACTCACCAACTTGTCGCCTGGCACTGGCACTGGACAGTGATGTGTGGAGAAATATCACTGTTGTCTTTCTTTTTCGTTTATCTTATCAACTTACATAACCATGTTCGGTCAACCATGACGACAGAAGTGCGATCGAAAGTCGCTGATACAGGCACGCTCACCGTATAGCATACGTGGAAACCGATCGTTGGTTTCTGGCGATGGCGACGTACCTTAGATCCGATTTGGTTGCCACACTGGCCAGCCTGAAGATGCACAATTTCCCTCATGATGGATGGCGGTGGAGCGTTCTAACGGCGGGCCTCTTGCGGATGCTCACTCACGGGGTTAATCCAATTTTGAAGCGCACTTTCTATGCGGCTCTCGGCGAGTCCGACCGGCGGCACGGTTTACAGAGAGGTAATGGGCACACGAAATTGAGAGTGCCAATGAGTCCGCTGTGGTGCGCGGGATACTAGTAGACTCGCGCGGTTTCGCGGTTCGTTCGCTACTGAGCGTAACTCTCGCGCGGTCCAAGTACAAGGCCGGATGCGCGCCACTTCGGCAACGGTGACACACCGATGCGATGCTCGCTCGGTTAGATAGTACGCATACCAGTAGGCCAGTGCTTCAATTTACCGTTCTATGCGCTCGCAGTCAGATAATGGTGTTTAGTTTCAACATTAACACGTGGTGTAATTTGACCCGCCCCATCACTCATTTCTCTTCCACACTGGCGCACTTGCCGGTGGCCATCCAAGCGTACCGTTTCAGATAGTCGGCGCCATCGAAACTGTGCCCGAATGCAATGGAATTGCACCATAAAAGAGATCAGATCACTCGGTTTTGCCGTGCGGGATCTTCAGCGCAAGCCAGCGATGACGTCACACCGTGGGGTTTTTTTCAACATCACTCTCTTCGATGAAATATTTCCGCGCCAGAGCCGGTGTCCTCGCTAAGTGGTGTCTTCGCTGTACGCGCACAGGGTGCCTCCGTTTCCGTTCGTTCGCTTCGCGTGAAAAGTGATGCACTAAGCTGAGCTATGGAATTTCGTGTACAGAGATTCTATAAGTTCGTAAATAGAATCGTGTGTTTTTTTTCGGTGCTACGAACCGAACTCGAGCATCAAAAAGGAGGCTGATTTCGTGGATACACGGCAATTGGGGCAGGCTGTTCTCGCAGCGATGCCGTTGGAACAGATCACGCCAAGATTCATGCTGGCCCGCTGAGTGTATGCAAACGGCCAAAATCTTTGCCAGCTCGCTGGCCCTTTCGAAGCTTCTACTAGGGATTGGGCGCCTCCATCGGTGCTGGGGCAAACTTTGTGCGTGTCAACATTTGCTCTAGCAGTGTGTAGCCCCAACCGATACGTGGTGCGTGTTTCTGTAGGCTTAAGCCATACTTAATTTTTTCATGATTTTCTATCCCAACCTAATGGCTAAAGCGCCCGGCCGTAGCTTCGCCGCGAGCCTCCGTCGTTTCCTGGAAACGGGTTTCCCACCGTACGAACTAGAACCGTCTTAGAATACAAAGAGCAGCAACACCGCAGCCCACCGCAGTAGCAAAAAGCGACGGAGCCGCAAGCGATGGGGCCCTTTAATGTAGCGAACATAAGCGCGAGAGCCAACCCCGCGCCACGGTTCTAACAAAGAACGGGGACCGAGCGAGCACATGCGCAGCACCGTGCCTCCTCGCCGTAGCTCGCTGTACACGGCTGCTGCCCGGAATGATTCGAATAATTTAACTGTTCAGCCGTTTTTTTGGAATAATAGTCCCAAGCAAAACAGAGCGCAGGGCGCAAAAAGGAACCAACTGAACACACACACGCACGCACACGGTTCTATGCGGGTGTTTGGTGGAAAATTTTGAAAGCCACTTCGCATTCGAAATCAACCACGCAGTTCGGCAGGCATTTCGGGTTTCAGGGGCCACATGGGTCGCTATTTTCAATTTTCTTCGCCCAAAATCCGGCGTTGCCACGTGGGTGGGCCAAGCGTGCGTTCCGGCGTTGCCAAGCGTGCGGCAGCCCTCGGAGCCCCCCCGCCCGGGCTCCCTCTAACCGCCAGGACCAGGTGCTTCGGGGAAGGTAACGTTGGTACGTTGGTTAACTTGTTGCTTAAGCACACACAGCAGCAGACCGAACCTGGGGAACCATTACAGCAGTGTTTGTAAATCGAATCTGCGCTGCCTGCGTTTGGCGGTGGGTTTTTAAGTCAACATGGAGCGTCAAACTCGAACGCTTTCGCCTCTTCAGAAGCGAATGCTTTTGATGATACCACCACCACCACCACCACCACCACCCGGGAACACATTGGCATACTTTCGGCCAAAAAATACAACAGATAGAGAGAAGGAAAGCGAAAGAGAAGGACGGAGAACTGCGATGAGTTTTGCGGAATGAAAATCCCACCCAGCAAGACGAAACAATAGTACATAGGAGACAGAGAGCGAGACAGGGAGAAAGTGAGTGGGACGAAATTGTGTTTTCGTCGGAATAGACTTTAAAAGCTAATAGAGCGCACTTCGCGCTGCGAAATAGATACGCCCTTGTTGGAAATTAAAATATAAATAATAAATTCATTGGCTGGTACAGCGCTGGCTGATGTGGCTCGTATGGCTCACGGCCATGTAGCCCGGCCATAGCGTTGGGTGGCGGGTGTGCTACAGTTGCCAGCCCGGCCCAGGGAGGCAGTGGTCAACCTCGCTACTGGCAGCCAGCCTGCGCCCGGGCCCTGTCGGGTTGGGCAGCCTTGGGTACAGTCGTTTGGGACGCTTTCATAATCCTCTGGCTGCCAGCAGTACATGAAAACATTAATTTAATTCAAATAGCTTGTTGGATGTTTTATAATGACGCTAGAGTCACTTAATGTCCGCCCGGCATGCCTCTGTTCTCGCTCGGTGGAGACTCCTAGAATGAACGCGGCCCAGTGGCGAACCGAAGGACATGGGACACGTTTGGGCGGCGAAGATAGGAGGTAGCCGCCCCCTTCGTAGACACATATATAGATAATTTCTTGTTTTTACAGCCCCATCAAAGTTTCCGTTCGCTTCCATGCGCCTCCATGCAAAAGGCGGGGATTTTTGCTGCCCCGGCCCGGATGGGTCGTGCTCCGAGGAGTGCCAAGTTTTCGCCTGAGACCCATGCCCGGCAGAATGTGGAGGTTAAAATTCGTGCCGTTTTTTGCTCCACGTCCGTCGTCGCTACCGGCCCCGAGGTACCGAGGTGTTTAAAATTCCCCCGCGCGCCCGCAGGTTGTCCCGCCCCGGGCGCACCAGAACATACACGCTTCCGCCGCCGCCGCCGCCGCCGCCGGACCCTCTTTAAAGACGGGTCGAGAGTAAAGTGCCGAAAACTGCGTCACTTTTTTTCACCACGCTCTGCGACGGGTGCTGCTGCTGCATTCCGGTAGAATTAGGCCACGCTCAAATTGCAAACTTCTCTGTGTGGCCTCCGCGGTAGAATTGGGCCCGGGAAGACGGCCACACAAATACAACGGCACACACACACGAGCAACATCGGGCAGAGGTTGTCACCAGCCAGAGAGAGGCCAGAGTGTGGTGAAAATGGGAATGCCAACAGCACAGCTAGACGCTAGACAAGAGGCGGCTCCTTTTCGGAGCCGTTAAGCTTTCGTAGTTGCGGCCGAAGAACATTCGTCGCTGCTCCACACACTTTCGAAACAATCCCCCAAAAACTCCTGTGGTCAGTACGGAAATCTCTCTGAAAGCCGCCAATAAATTGACCATTCCCAGCGGATCCTGTGAACTGAAAAACATGCAGCTGAGCCGTGTGCCGTAAGGAAGCTTACCTGTTCGGCGGGTCCCGCGGATCGGTTTTTCCGGCGTCGCAAGAAAAGCGCTATCCTTGGGCCACGTTGCGCTCCACCACCACCATCCGCCACGGCCACGGCGGCGGCGGCGGCGGTTGGCTGCGGATCAAATTAAACGAAAACATATAAACACGACACGAGCGCGCGCGCGTACGCACACATGCGGGCGCGCACACAGGAAGCACGGCCCTCGGGCGGGAACCCGGGTGGCGTCGGTTTGGATGGGCGGGGAAGCGTGCTGTGTGCTCTGTTTGCAAATAACATTTGGCTGTGCCCGCCCCAGATCGTCGGGCCCAAGGAAATGCACGGACCAAGCAGGCTCTCGTCGACACCACCCGTCGTCATAGTCCCCTTTCCCCCCCTTGGGGGGCTGGGGTGGTTTGGCAGGGGTTGCTTTGATCTCTCGCTGCCTGCGCTTGTGCGCTCGGAAATCTGCGAAGAAATGACGGTTGAGGAATAATTTATAAATTTTTCGCCCAAACATTCACGAGGGACATACATATATGAAGGGGGGGCTTTCTGGCGAGAAGGTGGGGGGAGCTAGGCATACCGCGAGGTTCCGGGACTCCGGATGCCAACAACAACAACAGCCGACCGTGGCGGGCCGATAAAAACGCGACGGCAAAGCAGCACGGCTTGGTTTCCTTTGTCTCCCGCGGTTGCTATCGTGGGTCTCGGGCGCCGGAACACGGTTCTGGCTGGCTCGCTGGCTGGCTGAGTGGTGTTTGTGTGCGTGTCCTGCCGCTGCATGTGTTGCTCTCGATAGCGGCGGAATTTCATTCGGCAGGAACCAGTGCCGATGGGTGGCCACCATCGTCGTCGTCGTCCTCGTTCGGCGCGCCGTCGCCGGTCGGTCCGGCTGCGGAGTAGACACAATCAATAACACACAGCCAGCCCACCGCACTGTTGGTGCAACGCACACCAACGCGCCGAGTGAATGAATTTCCACGCGAGTCGACCCGAAAGCCGAGTCGCGGAAAGCACAGGACACAGTCACACACACTGGACGAAGGCCGCATGCGCAACGCTCGGAAGCGATAATATCCTGCTGCTGGTATGGCGGGCGGATATCGCGCATATATTCGCACACGGCCCTCGGGTGGCCGGGGACCGCATTTCTCCCACGAACACGAAACTCTCGCGCCCGAGCTCGTGCCTTTTGTCTGCTGAGGCTCGCCACGAGCGCGTCAGTTAGAGCTTGTCCTACGGTTAGTACGGTTTAGTTAGGAATCCTCCCCACTTGGTGTGTGCTTTTGGCTACTCTATTATGGTATAGTTCCTGTGTAAGTTCCAACGCCACTCACAATGCAGCGGAATGCGCTCTCCGTGTTCCTGCGTTCCACACACTAGAGCACCAGGAACCGGAACCGGGACCGGGTGAATGGTGAACTTTTCTGTACCTAGGCACACACCCAAAGGCACAGGCCAACCTGCGTAGGCGACACATCGCGTCGAGGAAGAAACGATCCTCGCCACCCGATAAACAAGGAGCACGAGTGTTTGCGAATGTTTTCCGTTCCGTGGCGGGAGGCGGAGGAGCTGGCCACCAGGACAAAGAGCTGCGCTGCTACCCGAGTGGCAAAAGGAGGACCGCAAATATTGAGACTCTACGCGTGTGCGTGCGGTCCCGGTCCCCAAAAACCCGCAGGAAAATGCGGCATTGTGTGTGCGGGTGTGTGCGTGCGCCCCAAAAGTTGTGCGTTGTGTGTCGCGGTCGCGGTTTCTCGAATATTGTGCCGAGCCTCCGTCCGGTGGAAAAATTGATTCTCTGCCCCCCTCCCCAAGCACCCCCAGCATCGATTCCTTTTTCGACAGTGCCCCCACCACCCTTTCGCTTCAAAGAAGGATCGGGTCCGGGGTTCAGTTGCGCAGTGAACGGGAGGGAGGGGTTTAATGTTTTTTTCTTCCGAATTTTAATTTATGCTGATGTATGCTGTGTACACCACCACCACCACCTTCTCGCGCCGGGTCCGGGTGGGAATAATAACTGACCACTCTTTTATGCCCACCATCACCAGTGGGAGCGGGGCCCCACCACTACGCCCGTTCGCTATGCGCCACAATCACGCGATACCTGGCCACTCAAGGGAGGCTCGCCAAAAACGCGGCTCCCCCTGGAGGCAAACCACCCTGCGACTGTATGTGTGCCGGACAAGGATACAGCATGAGCGGGAAGGAGACAGTATTTTGCAATACCAGCAATGCGCTCTCTCTCTGTAGTGCCATTCTTTTTTGTTATCCTTTTCTATCATGCTGGTCCATCCGTCTCTCTCTCTCTCACTCGGGGTGCTCCGTTTCACTCTATCTCACTGCCGCGCAGGCCTACTACGTGAAACGGTCGACTTATCTTTTTGTGCTTCTTGTGCTTTTCCCTCTCTTTCGCTCTACCGTCGCAGCCCCGTCGCAGTGACCACTGAGGAAAGTTCAAGCGGATTCGTGTGTGGGTGTGTGTGCACTTAGAGAGCTTTTGGTTTAGTTTCGTGTGTGTGTATATGTGTTAGTGCGTCCTGTTCCCAGCGTTCATCGCGCGGACCGATCCAGCTAAGGAGAGGCATCAAACAAAGAAAAGCGCAACGCCAGGCGCCAGGAACGACGCGGGCGGCGATGTGTGGCACCGATAAGCTCTCTTCCGCTAACGTACGTCCTTCGCGCAAAGCAAATCAAAATAAACCGAACGGACACTAACCCGAACGCGCGCCGGGGCCAAAGGAACTGAACATTCGAGCACCCCGTACATTTAACATAAGGACACACCATGGTCATATACGTATGCCATTAACCAAGTATCAATATCCCAATACATACGTGTGCGTATACATATATATATACATCCGCAAACCGTATACATCATCGAAGACGGAAGTTGGTCGGACGGAAAAGCAGTCGACGATCTTCCAGCTATCGTTTCGTGCCGCCACGCTGTGAGGTGTCGTGAAGGAGCCGACAGAAACAGAATCACCCAGAGGACCAGCACCGTTTTTTGCGTACGGAAGAGGACCGGCGTAGCGGTTTTTTGTATCCCAACTTTACACACCACTTACTCAGTGAACCTGCGCATCAAAAGCGAAGCAGGCAGCGCAGCCAACGGACCGTGAGATAGGCGCCGCCATATTTGCGGACCCCCAACAGGAAGCAGAAGCCGGTGCCGACGCAGCGCGACGTCCGTTTGATTTCAGGGAATCGATCAGCGGCAAGTTTGCAGTACTGGGGTACCGATACGTACAGCCAGCAGGCACCACCACGATGTTGGCCATGTCGACACTGATGATGCCGGCCCCGACGATGGCCCTCGGTGCGCCGCAACTCGCCGTCGGACCGCACCAGAAGCCGCCGGAAGCGAAGCTTCTGGCCATCCACCCAGCACACACGCAAGCCCAAACGACTCCCCAGCATCAGTTGCAGCAGCAACAACAGCAACAGCAGCAGCAGCAACAGCAGCAGCAACAGCAACAACAGCACCAGCAGCAACTTCAACAACTGTCCGCTATCAAGCAAGGTAAGCACAGGGCCGCCATTGTTGTTGCTATGGTAATCAATTTTCACCGGGCCAGAGATTCCTCGGCAGCGCCCCGGGAAACGGGTGTGAAAGCTGTCATTTAGCATCATTACCCAATTCCGACATGATTTGCGTGTAAGCCGTGTTGTGTGGTGCCGGGCCGCGGAGTCCCCAAGGGGGTGCTCGAGGGGGGAGAGAACCAGAGCAAGGTGGAACGGAATGTGTCCGTGCCCGTTTGAAAAGCGCATAGAGTGCTGTGAGGCAGGAGTTTAATGTTTCAGTAAATAAACTTACATTTTATTTACGATCCTATTCCGGCTCCTCCCGGGCGTCGTGTGTGTCCCGGTGGGTTCCGGTGTGGGATACGCATTGCAGTATTTACAACCGATAAACCCCCCTCCGTCTATGTACGACGCCGAGTCTCGTCTGGTTGGCGTGTCCGGCAGCAGAGAGCCTTCTCTCGGGCCCCCTTTTCCCTGATCCACACGGGTGGGCCCCGGGGGCTAGCAGCAGTAGCAGCAGCAGTACTTTATTATTGCCACCATTTTGCTGCTTTCCCGCTTTCTGGTTTTCTTTTTTTCCCTTTTCGTATACCACGGTTTCCTGTCCGTGCGTGTCCAATGGTCAGAGAGAGAGAGAGAGAGAGAGCCCGATAGGTGTTGCCCGCAATGTTCTGTGCGGTCGAGCGAGCCATTCTTCATACGGGGGCCGCGATCACTGGACTGGTAATCAATGTCACCGGTTCGTGTCTATGGATCCTTTGCCGGGATATTAATGCGGTCACTGCCCAATCATACGACGGGGTGGAATTCAGTAGAGAGTGTGAATAACTATGGCGATGTGTGCTAGGTTTGCCAGGGTAAAATTAGTAGAGGTGACGATGAATAAACGATTTTTCTTGCTTGACAGCAACAGGTTCTGATCGCAGTGTTGACAGCAACACAACAACAACAGTGTTTTGTTTTGATCAGATCACTCAACAGAGATCGTGGCTCAGATTCCTAGCCATCGAATAGGAACATATTTTGTTTTCGGATCCGACCAAAAAGTGTTTCACCTACACTGCCTTCGCCATCGGCCGTAATTGATGTGAAGAATTCGCACCAGCCGCACCAACATTTATTGGTGTACAGTATTCGGCGAATAGCAGAGGCTTTTCATTAAACAAAGTGCTTACAACGCAGAACATCAAAGCTTGCTGTGGGGGGCCGCGCATTGAATACGGAATACCTATGAACTGAGTGTGATGAATATCAATCAAAAAACAAAACAAAAAGAGAACGAGTACTATGCTCGGTGTCATTACGTTAATTAATCCTATCTTCCCTGGTATGGTTTGCAGAGCACTATCACATATTCGTCGGCGATCTGAGCCCGGAGATCGAAACGCAAACCCTGAAGGAAGCCTTCGCCCCGTTCGGAGACATCTCGTAAGTATAGTATATGGAGTGCCCCAGAAACGGCCTATGATGGCCTCTTTACCCGAGCGCGCGCGAGTACAAGCAATTAAAATCACTCCCATTGTTTAACTCCATAATATTTTTAGTGTGAATGTTAGGCTAGGCCTCCGTTTAATTCTTCCTTCCCGTTTTGTGTATTATTTCCGCTCCGTTCCGTTCCGTTCGCGCTCGGTTCCGGAGCTTTTCCCGGGGTCGATTCCTCACGACTCGACGCTGGGGAGTTGGGTGTGTAAAGTTCCCTTTCCATTCGTTTGTGTGAAAACAAGGGAAGAACTGAGCCTTGCGTGTCGCAAGAAGCGCCCCCCGGTTTGTGTAAACACTGCCAACGAGTGCTTGCGTGCGGGCGCGCGTATGTGTGGCAGGATTTTGGATGCTCGGGTGTAGTTAGCGGCGGATGGTGGTAATGATGATGGTGATATTGTTGCCAGTGTTTTTAGTTTACTCGCACAAACCAATAGAAACGCCTCTCCCATTAACTGTACATGAATCCCATAGTTTTGGTATCGCTTTCGATATTACATTAACATAATAACTACTTACCAATATTGTACCGTGTACTGTTTTCCGCTTCTAAACTTCATTAGTCTTTTATCTAATCCCCCGCTCCCGCTCCCAACAGTTGCAACTCTTCCCGGCTCGGGAGGGCTGTGTTGTTGTACACGTTGTGTTTTAATCATCTGCTCCTTCGTTCGTTTCTTTACTACTTCTTCCATCTACTATGTCCATGTTCTAGCTTCGTATAACATAATACTAAATACTCTCATATATAAACCAATACGTAGTAGGCATTAGGCGTTTTCGTTCACTGTATCCTTGTTTGTTTGTTTACACTTTTAAACAAACATATGAACTCTATAAATACTATCATATAAATAATATATCAGCTTCATCCCCCCAACGTGCTCTGTTCGATGGTTCAAGTCTCCCACACCGCCCCCGCCCGGGCACTAGGCATCCCCGCCGGGGCTGCCCGTGACAGCCCCCGCGGGTGGGCGTTATGTTGAGGGCACTGCTTCTAGAAGTGTGTGAGTGTGTGTATGTGTGGTGTGCAGTTTTCATAGCCAAACACAAGTCGAACCAAATTAATTAACTTTCGGACAAATTTTCGTTCGAACGTGTGTTCCCTAGCATATATTTTTGCCATAACTACTACTACTACTACTAGTGCTACTAACTCTCTGTGTATGTTGTTCAGTTGTTTTGTTTTTGATGTAAAATATGTTTGAATGTGAGTTTTATCGTTTTGGTACTGTTTTCTGTTCCTGAAGTTATTAGTCCATTTTGCGTGCAGTTCCTTACCCCTGTTATGCAGCCTTTTTTAGTGCAGCGCAGATGTTAGTGTGTCGCCAGTTCTGGTTTCCTTCCCAACATAACAGTCAGCCAGCAGCCAGCCCCCCTTAGCCTATAGCCCTGTTGTTCCACAAAGCCAGAGTAAGGCCGCCGCCCCCCCATAGTTCTGGGTTTGTTGAAACACAAGCATATGCACCTGCTCGTGCTGCGCAAATGGTTGAGCTCGATCTGCAAACCGCCATAATTGGCAGAACCACTTTAACACAGGAGCAGCACGTCGTCTCAGACCAGACACACACAAGCAAACACACCGAACGGTTCGGTGATTCTTGGGGTGATTCTACCTACTTGGCACAGGCTTCCTTCCGCCAACGCGGGTGTCCCCAATATTCAAACTCTGTCTGTTTGACTACCGAACTTTACGGCTTTTTTCGATCGTTTTCTCTCGGGACTCTCGAATTCGTGTGCGGTTGGAACACCCAAAGTTTGTGTCGTGCAGTGGGCAGTAGGTTCGACCATCGGAGGAATGAGTTAGAAAAGTAGGCATGTCTCACGAGATGTGAGTCCGCTTTTGGCAGATGCTAGGGAAAACTAGACCGAAACGGAAAACGGTGGCGGAAAACTTATAGGATGACATGATGCTGCATTTGAGCGCAGCAACCCTTAATTTCCTTGGCACTACTACTATCCCTTACGCCGCCCCAAACGGTGGTGACATGTTTGGAAGTTTGCCATCATGTGTATTAGAAACGTAAAAAAAAGTTGCGCCGCCTTCTTGATGCTAAGTGATTTTTCTTCCACTCGAGTCAATACCACCTATAAACTGTTGTACCATCACATTTTGTTTTACTCAAACACGAGCCTCGAGCTGCTAGTGAGATGGAATGTATTAATTTGTTTGCCTAATTAACCCCCCTTTTTTATAGCGATTGTCGCGTTGTTAGGGATCCTCAAACATTAAAATCGAAAGGATATGGATTTGTTTCGTTCGTTAAGAAAACGGTAAGTAATGTTTCACATTTTTCCATTCCACCACCAACCAACCAACAACAACCAAAACAATAAAGACAGTAGAATCCGTAGGGGACGCTCTTTAGACAGGAGTTGAGAGGCCAGTTTTTACAAGACAAAGAGCACCCAGCGTATAGTAGTTCGGTTGTTCAACCATTGCTGGATAATTTGATTAGCTTCCGAGAAATCGTGTAGTAAAAAATCCGTTCTCGCGTGCGGAATTCGATTAAAAACCCCCAAAAGAAAAGAAAAGGGTTTAGATTGTTTATTAAAAAAAGAAAACTGACGTGCAACTCTGGCCAACACGATGGAACACAATAGTTTAAAAAAACAAAACTACCACTAACAATTCTAGGAAGCGGAAAATGCAATTGCGGCCATGAATGGGCAATGGCTTGGTTCGAGGAGTATTCGAACCAATTGGGCTACTAGGAAACCGCCGGCAAGCAAGAACGAAAGTAAGTATCGCTCGAGCGCCTCACTCGGGGCCACTGAGAATTGCGTTTTAGTATGTAAGAGATGCGGGTCCCGGCAGAGAGCCCCCCTACTACCCTCTGTGGAGTTATGATTTTCCTTGATTTTCCACTTTGTCGACCACACCAAATCGCGGCAAAGCAGACGAACAGTCTCACAGGTGCCACTCAAGTTGCTGTGTGGTACACCATTTGCCGAAAACAGGCACCAAAACAATCACCAACAAAAATACTGTTCAAACGCTAAACAAACCAAAATCTACTATCTTCAGTCATAGCGCAGCCTAGCAACGCTCAGCGAGCTCAGTTCGTGGAGGTAGTGAGTAAACGTTTAGAAATTGAGGCCAATATGAAATTAAACCGGCGTCAACGTGTGAACGGTAGGAAGAAAGACAGATGCAGCACAAAGAGCAAAATGGAGCTTTGGAGCAATTGAATCGGGCTAGGAACGTTTGAAAGAATGATGAAATAACCGTAAAGGCCTACTGTTTGAAGAACTGTTTAGAGGAAAACCCCCAATCAATGTGTAATAATATAGGCGATTGACGGACGGCTTTCTCGATCGGGTCTTGTGTTTTGGGTCCTGAGGAATGTTTTTGTCGGTTTCGGTTTTGGCAAAGTATTGCACGAGCCGTGTTTAAGGAACCTCGTGTTTACGACGCCAGATCCAGCTAGCGGCGGTGTGGCTCTCTCGGTTCATCCAGCGACTTTTTCGACAGCCGCGCCATGATCATAGCAAACTGTGCCCCATAAGTCTCTCCGAGGTAGCATCCATCCATTCCAACACAACACACTAGCTGACACGATAATGATGCGGTTGATGATAATGATGATAATAACTATGATGAATCCTTGTATCCAGTGTCCTTCAAGAAGAAACTAATTCTTTAATTATCTGTATAACCCACGCCTATTGCAGTAGAGCTTTAAGCTTGAAATTGAACCCAACACAAACATTCACAAAAAAAATGTAGACTTCTTAACCTGCGTGCGGCCAGAATATGCTTTATGTAAGTTCACGGTGCATGTACCGCATAAAATCAATTACAATTACAACTATTTCTCCCATCTCTCTCTATCTCTCTGTCTGTCTCTCTCTCTCTCTTTTTTTCACATTAGTTTACAACTCGATCTTTTCTTAACTCTGACCTCTGAAACACACATATTTTTCCCTTTCGTCCATTCTTTTTTCTATTTTTAGTCCATTTATCGGTTTGAAATTTGGTTTTGAATGCTATAAAGTAACCTTTCGACCGTTTTTCTCCTTGTTTCTACTCCGAACAGATCATGTGATTCATTATTACCTCATTACCGGGCTTTTCGGCGAGATCGGTTCCTCAGTTATGCTTCCCTGTCCGCCGTTCCTTAACGCTCTCTCACTTTAGAGGGATCCCTCAATTTGCGTTCTATATTTTGATCAGTTCAAAAGATCAATGTGCATTCAATCATTTTCCATCAGAACTTAAATTTTACACTCTTCTCTCTTCCTCTATCTCTCTTTCTATCTCTCTCTATCTTTCTTTCTCTCTCCTCGCTATTCCACACACCACAAGCCTCCTCATATCTCCGACATACCCGGCAACACGGTTCATGCCCACACACACACAACCCAACATCACACGCGCACACGCTGACACGAAAAACCAATAGCAGACTGCAGTGTCAACAGTTTCAAAGGGGACAATCTCATGGCAGTTTTGCCCACTGTACATATGTTTGATTCCGAGCGATGTATAGCCATGTATACTGTAAAACATTCCTCCTTATTTTTCTCGTCAATAACTCTAAATAGTTCAATAATACCGATACCACAAATATATGAGTGTTGTATTTTTTACCATTACGTACTTTGTAGATTGTTATTCGATTCGCATGCATGATCAGTGTCCAGTCAAGTCAAACAACAATGTCTACAAGATGATGTGTCCGTGCGTTTTACAAAGCTGCATTTTCACTATATACTGTGCTTCACACCCCCAGAGCTCGAATCGACTACCCCAAGTGACCGGAAGCGCGAAACACGCTAATGCATAATATCTGTTTCTCATTCGTTGTTCACTTCCGTTCGGGTGTGTGCTTGGTTGGGAAGAACCAATCGCTTCTGTTGCGTCTTTGATTACCGTCACTGCCAATGCTGATTGTAAACGCTGCCGTTTGCCAGAGCTGTGTGAAGCCTACCCCACTAGCTGCTGAGTACGTTCCGTGTGTTGTTGTGCGCGCCACAGTACACCGTTGGCGACACGTGGCGCTTTTTCGGGTCCTTTCGGGTGTGCCTCTCATAGTGCTTCCGCATCCGGATTGCGGGTTTCGGTGCGAGTGCCAAAAGCCTGTTCTCCTCGCTTGTTGCTTATCGCCAACCCCCTCCTACATTGGTGTGTGCCGGTGCGGAACCGAATGTCTAGACGGAAACGACCCGATTTTCTTCCACATTCCACGGTAACAAAACAACGTGTTCGTCATTGTGGCGCACTGCTTGATGTCATAATCTTTACTTTAGCCTGAAGCGCTAGTACCTCCTGTACCACTATCTTCTATCTCGGCAAAACAAGACACGACCTCAGTAATGGCTCAATAAATTATTAGACTATGATGCTTTTGGAAAATGAATTGAACAAAAACTGTCAAACTCGCTTTAAAACGAAACAAGTACAGCGATAGTGGCCAAAAGATGTTAAAATGAGAAATGCAATTAAAAATCTGAAATAAAGTACTGAATGTATTGGTGAGATGTTTTAGCTGACCTAGTTTTTAACAGTATTTTTCTACCATTTTCTTTCTTAACATATAAGCTTATCATATATTAGTACTATACTTCTTCGAAATTTTATAATACTCCATATGTATAGTTTTATATATATTACATATCTGCATATATATTTATATACATATATATATAAGTAATCGTTCGATCTACTCTTACTGATTGATTTCTGAACAATTTACATATCAAAACTCACATGCACACATCACTCCTTGCGTCAATTGCTATATTTAAAATAATACAACGCCGTGCGTTGGCACGCGGCGAATATGTAGTATGGCTTTCGATGTGGTTTTTGTTTCCATTATTTCAGAATAACATGTTGTTTTCAGTTTCACCTAAGCTTCAACATGTAGTGTGGGTAGCATTGTCCGTTGTAAATGTCACCGCGATGTATAGATTGATCTTATTTGTTGAACGTTTTTCGTCATTTCGGTTCTAGTGGAGGTTTTTGCTTTCCATTTCACACGGGTCGTTTGCTGATGATTCCTACCTTGCATTTAATATGCTCTGGTAGTTTCGATTGTGAGTTAAACAAGTGAACTGAAATAGTGAAATAGTTCAACTTCCACTTGCATAATTCTTTCTTCTCGATTCCAACCCACATTGACAAAACGACTTGCACCGCAAAGTGTTATGTTCAGACTTAACTTTTTATCGCAATTTGTTTTTTTTTCTATCCTGGTTTCTTGTGGAGCATCTTAGTGCTACATGTTGTCTGTATTTTACCATTATTTTCGTACCATTAGCATTTGGCGGCAAGGGATGCTGTGTGATTGTTTTCCAATATTTTCCAACCGTTACTGCAATCGAAATGTAACCAATCATACACTTCTTAGCAATCATGTGAGTGCGAGAATGTAAACACGCACCAGATAGCAACCAACAACAAAATCGAACACCACCTTCCCTTTCGAGTTGAATGCATCGGCACTGAGCCTGGCGAACAAATCGCTAAAATGTACCTATCCCATTGGTTTTTTCCATCCGCATCCGGTGTGCCACTTTTCAGTCAACGCCAAGCCGCTTACTTTTGATGAGGTGTACAATCAGAGCAGCCCGACGAATTGCACCGTCTACTGCGGCGGTATCGGTGGCACACTGGCTGGTGGTTTGAACGAAGACATACTGCAGAAGACGTTCTCCCCGTTCGGAACCATACAAGAGATTCGCGTGTTTAAGGACAAAGGCTACGCATTCGTAAGGTAAGAAACAAGCCAAAAGTGGAACAAGTAACAGCTGAACATAACAGAGCTATTCACGAACCACGAACTATTTCATGAACAAAGGGTGATGTTCTTGGTTTGTTGTGTTGTTCTTGTTCGAGAGTGTTGATGTTGTTTTAAGTGCGAAAAGGAAGAAGGTGACATACTTTTAAGGACCGGTGTACTTACTTTTAGCTCACTAAATCGATCTTAGTTCGCCTTGGAAATAGTTTGCCAATACTTGAGAATCTAGTTTCTTATTACAACGAAGACACCGTCGAACTTTTGCAGGTTCTCTACGAAGGAAGCGGCTACGCATGCCATTGTCGCCGTGCACAACTCCGAGATCAACTCGCAAACGGTGAAATGCTCATGGGGCAAGGAAAGTGGCGATCCGAACAATGCCCCAACCCTGGCCAGCCAAGCCCTCAGCCAAACCGGGTTTCCGTTCAACACTGCTTACGGACAACAGGTTGCCGGGTATTGGTATCCGCCTGCACCGGCATACCCAGCAACGCCAGCTCCGGCCGCAACTCCTTTACAAGGCCAGTTCCTGCAGGGCATGCAAGGGTATACCTACGGTCAGTTCGCTGGCTACCAGCAGGGCTACATGGGGTGAGTGTTTGATGCGATTTGCAACTCGAAAACTCTAATCAACCGCGGGACGTGGGTGGTTTTCAGTATGGGCATGCAAATCCCTGGAGCCTGGCCAACAGTGCCGGCCCAAGCGCAGCTACCGACAGCCGCCCAGCAGATCACGGCCCAAGGCGTTGGCGGGGCGCTGCCTCAGACGGCCGGTGTAGTCGCCTACCCGATGCAGCAGTTTCAGGTGAGCCCGCCTCAGGTATAGAACAAACCACTAGCAGTGACCCAATGGTACACACTTTACTAAAAACCGCAAACCGTACTCCCGCAGCCGGGCTTGTTGCACCTCACAGAAGCTTACGCTAAAACTATCTAAACCCGCGAAATGCATATCCTTCAGAGCTTCTTCAGAGCACAATTCGCCAGCATATCAGCGCTCGTCCAACGTGTGTTGGGTCCAGAAGGCAGACTGCTACTCCCATTGTATTGCTGATTATGTATAGTTTTTTTTATTTGTTCCTCTAGTTTCGCTCTATCGTTTCCGACTGCCGCCTGATCACAACCCAAATGCTTCGTATGTTAAGTCAGTTATGATGTTAGGGTTACCATTATTCCCACTTTGATAAATACAACATTTCAGTGTTAAGTTGTACCTGCAATGAGTCGTAATTAACCGTAGTTTTGAAGCCGCTTCTCTTTGCTTTAGTTGTTGCTGTCGCATTCTGCTTTCTCCGAAAAACATCCAGCCTTGCGTAGTTTATTTGTTCCTTTCACGCATTACATTTCACTATTATCAGTTGCCTCCCCACGTCTAGAACAGCACTGCCGTCTGTATGGCGAGTTCTTAGGAAGACAATGTTATGCTGATGATAGAGCAACAGACCGTGCATATCAAATCTGTAATCAAAACGCACAAATGATGGGTTTTAATCTTTTATTTTCCTCCTACCTACATTTCAGTTAGCTGAAGACGAATGGTTAGCGCCTAGTCTTCTAGTGTAGCTTCCCTGATGGCCATCACTGTGCGGCTGTGTTTCACAGCGTAATTAGAGTGCAGAAGAAACGTTTAAAGTTTTAAACAAACGCACGATAACCAGAGGCGCAGAGTGGAGAGAGGGGCAATTAGGAGTAGCATGGGAATCGTATAAAAAACTATACATGCACAAAGCATATGCGGTTTGGTGGGTGGTACAAACTAGTTCCCAAAAAAGTGCAAATCAGTTGCGTGGCGCACTACCACAATGAATTTGAAATCCACACGAAATGGGCATACATATTCGCGGAAGGGCAAAAGAAAAACACAAAAAAACATACAAAAACACTAAGGAAAAAATAAAAAAAATAAACAAAAGAAAAAAGTAAAAAGAGAAATGGAGTAAGGAACCGTGAGCCGAATTCGAACAATGTTCGAGCTCGACTAACATTGTTCGAAAGAAACACTAAACCACTAATCCAATTAAACGTCAATAACTGTGGCACTTGTGTTGTGTGTGTATGTATGTGTGTGTGTGTGAAGCTCAGCACAACGCTCCAAAATGAACAAAAGGACCCGAGATAGAGAACACTAAATTTTACTTCTGGTATTTTTCATGATAGATAGTAATCATTATATGAAAGCAAATAAGGCAAGATGAAAAGGCACAAATCGAGGCACAATACTGATTTTAAGAGCCAACAGACAGACGTTGTAGAGAGAGAGAGAGAGAGAGGAGGGAAGTGTTGTCAACATGGACCGCGAAAACTCTTCCTTTAGCAATATAAGATACATTAATTGTCCTGGTGGGCCACAAGCGGGTGACGGGACCGAAGACAGTAAAACTCGATCAGCGAATTTGGCAAAAAAGCATTGCAAGGTAGCGGACAACAAAAGCATCCGAAAATGGCGAGCGACGTGGCAGATAAGAAAAGACCTTTGTGAATACAATAATGATTCGTCCAACAAAACTACTAACTTAACGAGAAACACATGAAACATTACACGAAATGTGTAACGCACGAACGAATTGGTTAGTTCGCTTAGGTTCAGCCTTTCGATAGGTTAGTTATTTGCTTTTGCTCCGTTTCTTTGCCAGAAGAAAGAGGACACTCGGTGACTATTTCATTCAAATAGAGCATGACACGCTAAATAGAAAGAACAGAAAAGTACATGCAAGACTGAAGCTTATGGGAGATTGATACACATGCGAAGAAGTTTTGTGAAAACGGCGATTCGCCTCCTGGGGCAACACGTACACATCCTTACACTCAATGCAAAGTCACCTTCTTCTTACAAATCGTAGGCTGCTTTTCCACTAACAACGGGCACGTACGCCATGTGTGTTTAGGTTGTCACTTTCTTTGGTTCTGCAATTTTCATTGCCAAATGTCACTGCAGTTATCTCTTGCCAAACTGATGAGATGGTTTTTGTGGTTTGCCGCGGTTTCAGTTCGTTGTTGTATTCCGTCATTGCCACAAAGTTGTTTTGCGTTTGTCGAGAGCACGGGGTCTGGTGATGGACGTATGATTAACCCATATGTTTTGAAGTATCACCACTCTCAACGGTGGGTGACAATGGTGCGCTCTCAAATGTGCACTTGCGTGCTGTATTTCCTTTCACACCTCCGTTCTGTGTACCACTTTTCAATCCAAGTAGTAGACGCCCGTTCCAACAATGGAATGGGCAGTTTACAACAACCAACAACAGCAAAACAACTACACAAATTAAAGTATGTGGAACGGTATTAAAAATTCCAAAACTGCTATGATATATTTTTTATTATTTTACCCGTTTTTGCGAATATACAATGTTTTTTATAAACGAACGAGAAAACGAACGAACAAGGAAACAATTTGTTTAGACCAAATATTTTTAAATAATGGAAGAAAACAACAGTGTCAATACAATCAAAATTGCATAGAACAAACGAAGATAAAGAAGTGAAAAAAAGGAAATATTCATTTGAGAAACCATTGTGATGAAAACTATAACACAACAAAGTAAAAGTAAACATAAAAAAGGAAATCCACAGACAGCGGCGACGACCGGTGAATGGGAGAAAGCATGAGCAGAGTACAGATGAAGTTTATTAAAAAAAACATGGAATGATAAAATGATATTGACGATTTAAGCAAACAATACATATATATACATATATATAAATTAAAATATATTATATATATGGGAGCAGCTTGGGACTCCTGGAAGTAAACATACACTTATACATATACACAAAATAGATAGGAGATATTTAATTAACTGTGAACAATTTACCAACAACAGCAACAAAAACAGCAACAACCAAAAGTAAGAAACGGTTTACTTGAAAAAAAACAACAACCTTTGAGCTCTCTAGCACAATGACGGTGAAAAGTAGAAAATAGATGGATAAGCCAGCTAGCGAATATTTGAATCAAATAGAAAAGGCCGATGGTCGATGGCCGCTACCGAATTGCATAGAAAACAGATCAACCGCCGGCAGTATGATTCTGGCCGGGGGCAACCCCCGCCAGAGAATAAAAAGAAAAGAAAAAACAACCTCTCACAAACTAACGCAAACCCGGGCGAGATTGTTTGAAATGTTCTATTTTCTCGAGTATAAATCGTATTGAAGTAAAACCTAGCTACTCAGAACTAAAATAAACAACAAAAAAAAAGTTAGTGAATAATGTTAAAACTACGGGGGACTAACCTTAAAGCCGGAAACAAGTAAAAAGCTATATAAAATTAAAAACAAATGAAACAAAAAACATTCAAGCATTAAATTGAAGTCAAACTAATTGCCGACGGCGCAGCTGTAGAACAGGGCAGAAGGAACTTAAAACCACGAAGCAATTATTAGCAGGCAACAACAGTGCATGGAAGAAGGGAGAAAATATGGTAAAAACCTAATCATAAAACAACATTGGAACGAACGAAGGTAGAGAAATGAATCATTTGGAAGCTTAGGAGCTCTTCTAGGATTAACGGGCCGGATTCTTGGCGGATACAAGAAAGGATACAACGCGGTACACACAACGATCAGGAGAGCACGGAAAAGGAGATGCTAAGTAAATGTTTGTACATTGTAGACGCACATCATTTTAATGTATTTCGTTTCGAAAACCAAACCATTTATGCTTTACATGTAAACGTTGTTCCGTTCTTAGGCGTTGCTTTATCCAACAACGGATGACTGGTGTGATTAAAGTATGATTTGGGGGAAAATTTTTGCGTTGGTTTGAATGTATGCCGATGGTGAAACCAATTTCTACACTCTAGCAATTAAAAAAAAACGTGACCATTAGTGCAGCGTGCAGCGTGCAGAAACGCAGAAGCGAATGCGGCAGAGCAAAACAGAAAATAGTAATGCAAAGCAAACAAGTCTTCTTACTATTGGACAAGATCCCTAAGACACATTAGAGGAGATTCTCATATCTCGTATATTGAAATAATATATTTACATATATACACGAGTCCCTGACAAAAGGTGTTTGTTACTTTATTTACAACTATTGATCGTATTTGATTGGATTTCAGTTGTGTGTAGCCTTTTTGGAGGATGGTTTTAGTTTTAGATAAACATATATATTGCGTATAGTTTGGAAATCTACCTTCAGCCAAAAAGAAGTGAACCACAATGGATAAAACCCTACTTAGAGAACAAGAACAAGAAAGAGAAATCGAACCTAAAAATTAATTAACAAACAAAAACTTACGCACACTCTTTCTATACTAAAGACAAGAAAACTAAAAAACAGTGACAACAACACGCCGGAAAGCACAGTAAACACTCATGGACCCCACGAGAGGTACCGAGAGATCTGGCAACGGAAGTGCTGCTGGCAAACCAGTACTCTAACTCTAACGGTCATGTCAACCACAATGAATTGAAGTTTAACTATACTAATTCCTTAACCTCTAAACACACTAACATCAAGAGCAACTACAACAACCAAGTAACAACAACAACAAGCAAGTTTAGATATATTCAATTAATTGAGATGAGCGCATCACACTAGGACTCTCAAATCAACATACAGCGTTTTAGAGTACTGCGAAAGTTAGATAGGTATTGGAATCGTTGGAAGCGTTTAATGCGACAATTGGTGAGTTGCAAATCAGCGAGCAAAACTAATAAGGGCAACACCGAAAACATGCAGCAGAAATATGAACACAACAAAACCAAGGTAATAAGGGCGTTTCATCGGAGGGTTTTATTTTGTGTTTGGTTTCGTAACTAGTTTCTGCCGCTGCTGGCCCCCAACAGTTCGGCGCGCAAGCACCTCACATATATCATATAAACACACTTTAAAGCAAAACACGCACACAATGCCAGAGAATCCGAAATTGACTAATTTTATGCAGCAAACAAATGGTGAAAAAAAACAAAATATAAAGCAACGTTTACATGAAAACTTAACGAAAATTTAACACATTTGGGTTGTGATGACGGGTGACAGTCATATGCGGTATGCGAGAGAGAAAGAGGGGGGAGGGGAGTGAAAAAAGAGAGAGAAAGGGAGGAAGAGCGATGGAGAGAGGAGCTTGATAAGAATTAGCAAAACCATAAACAAAAGATGAATATTTGCTAGGAATCAGAAAATTATATCTATAACTTATATAGACTAACTTAAATAAAGCAACGTACAGCAACGCCTCCAACAACAACAACACACACAAGCGAACAGATGCACGCATACGAGAGGAACTCGACTTCTCAAACCCGGTGGTACTCAAAGATAGTGAATCTATTTTTAGTGTGTATTGTAGCATTGTTTGATTGAACTTGAACAGAACCAATTAAAACTACTACCCCTGGTCCCAGGGGGACGAAAGAGACTTAAACCAAGATCGTTTATCGAGATTGAGTGAAACATAAACACACAGCGGTGGGACCGATAGGAATGTGAATACTAGCGAACGCGAAGAGACGTTTTCTTTACGGTTTGTTTTTCGTTGAAATAGATAGCGATAGTAAAGGTGCACGCAAGCGAAGCATGTTGCAAATAGTAACAGTACAGTGAGGAGGATTACTAATATCACCCCAATACAATACGTTTTAATCAACATTCAACACAACAAAAAACTAAGAAAAGGCAATCGATAAAAACAAACAAAGAAAAAACTGTGTTACCAGTTCTACGGGCGGTTAGGTAGAGACGGCAGCGAAGTGGCTTTCAAAGCGTTGCTCCTGCTAAATTATGTGTTGACAGCAACAACAACAAACCTAAAAAAGAAAACACTTACTAACAATTAGCTCTTCTATCATTACACTATACTAGTATTAACTAATGACAATTATTGTCACTACCAGTGATTACTTGACACACTAATTCCTTACTAGTTCCGGCGGTGCTGGCTGGCGAGCGCCAAAGGAATGCAGAAAACCGCGCGCAGAGCGAGATAAGGGGAACTGATATGCTGTGATTGATTTGTTTTATGTTCCAAATCTCTATGGAAACCATCCATCATTTTCCCGTTGCTAGTCAGCACTCACAGGCGCGCGCGAGCGTGTGTACTACTACTACTACTGCCCGCGAGAGAGTGCCAGTTGGTTGTTTTGGACTTCGTTGTTGAGTTCGTTAACTAGAGAAAAATTAAGACAATTTTGGAAAGCTTAGAAAGGAACAGAGAGAAGGCGAGAGAAAGTGCAAAAGTGGAACAGGAGGGTCTTAGAACAAACGAGTAAATCGGAATCGCGGAACATGGAACATAAAGTGGAACGCCAAAGCACGGTCGTCCTGCGAGCGAACCTTCATCCAAGAGAATGTGCAATTATGGTAGAAATTACTATTAGAAGAAGCTTTAGGTTCGCGTGGACAGCGCGAGAAGAGTGAGAAATGTATCCGCAATTGATTTGGCTGCTGGTTGGATGAGACGAATGTCAAGTGTTTACTTCCAAACATCGTTTGTTTGTTCTTGCTTCTCTTTTTGCTGTGGGACAAACGGTGGTACAGACGAGACGAAGCAACCAATATGTGGTCAGGTATCGCGCCCCAGGAATCGTGTTGGAAGGCAAAAAATACAAATATAATTGAGTAAATCAAACGTTTAATAAAATAAATAATGCAAACTACACATGCAAATGCACACACCCGGCATTTGCAAGTAAACACAACACAAGCAAAATTAAAATAAGAGTAAAACAACAAAAACAGACAACTATTACAACATTACAACACTGAACAGTGGACAAAGAAAACAAATCAAACATATTATATTTATAAATGAAACGAAACAATGAACCGTTTGTAAAACACATATTTGCTGCTCTAGGTAAAGGCAGGCAACACCCTAGCACCGTAAGAACATTGAAGCGTAAGCATTAAAGCAAACAAGCCACAACATTAAGAAACGAATCAACTTCACCATTCCCTGAAGTTGCTGTTGGAGCACACGTGCGCGGCGAAACATGCAATTATTTTAAGACGAAAACAGCCCAAATATGTAGAGTTTAAGGAAGCACACAAACAGAGAAACCTCCCCGCTGGGGTTTCTTTCTGGTCAAACGGTTTTCGTCGCGATGCGATTAGTCGCGCCGCACCGCATAACATCAACATCATCACACAAACTGAACAAAGAAAACGCGTAACCCCCGGAGTGGAGCAGCGTGGTGATTCAACTTGTGTTTCCTTTCTTAGAACGAAACTTTCGGGTGCTCAGAGTATCACCACACATCATGAGCACATTATACAAGAGGCGCTGCTATCGCGAAGGAGGGAATATTAAAAACCAGGCGAAGATAGAAACCCAATAAACCAATATTATGAATAAATAAAACAACAACGCAATCACTATCTTCAAACCAATCCCCTGCGCTCGCAAACATGCGTTCAGACAAAATAAACACAATGTTAGCACATTATAGATGTAGAAGCACGTATATAAAAACACAACCACTAAAAACTGAGAACTAAAACATTGACAAAAGTTTCAAACGTCAGCGCGGTGGTAGATTGGAAAGGGTGATTTTCAGTAAAGATAGCATAGTATTCCCCGAGCCAACGAGCCAACACGGAAAAGTTGAACATTATCCAAGTAGTCTAGTTTTTTCGTACCGAGCGAGCCTCGCAAACTCTTACGGGTCGCCAAGCGGGATTAGGAAGAGCACCTAAAAGAGGCGACTCAATTGTCTCTCTCGAGAGAGAGTTTGGCGGGTGTTCAGTAAGCCAGAATGAGGGAATGAATTTGGAAACGGATTTATTTCAAAGCCGGCGTTCGATACGGTTTCTGTTAAATTTAAATTTGGAAGAAAACGTATTTATGTAGGGAACGTATTTTGCACACTTGATAGTGAGTTTTTTATTTAATCAACTGTCGCGAGTTGCATCAAACCCAACAAGGCGACGTGTTGTTATATCTTTTTTAACGCTGATACACTTTTGAACGAATGAAGGTGTTTTGTTTCGCTAATTTCGGATTTGTGGAAGCCTTTGCACTCAATGTCGGGTCATGTTGAGAATAGTAGTTTCAATCGCAAAATCTCACGAATTTAGACCTCGGCGGGGTATGGTCCTATAAGTTCCTGTTCAACATTCCTCGTGTTCGTTTGATCGGGCGAAATTAAGCTACCACGCCAAAGCAATACATCATCATGTTGTAGTGCGCGCCATAGGAAATGTTTGGTTTGTTGGACATGCGCCACAGGTTAGGAAAGGCCAATGATGTTCAATAAGTAAGCATTTCAACACGCACACGGGCATTTACGCTGCAAATGTAACGACAGCAACAACAACCGCAACAAAAATACACACAACAAATGAGAAACAAATAAAAAGAGAGTGAAAAGTATATACCAAACAATGTTTGAATCTATTATTTTACAAATATGATATTGATCGTAAACGATCGAGAAAGGGGCGTCACGACGCACACCAGTAGCAAAGTGAAAGTGAGCAAAACGCGTTGTACCCAACGCACCCCCTAACAAAAGCGGAACGAAAATAGTGTTGCCAGAGAAAAAGTAAGCATAAAGAGTGGGGAACGACAAGAAACCAAACCCTGAATCAAGAAGAAAATCAACAACAAATCAAACTTAAACCTAATGAAAGTTGTATTGACAAGGATGATATCAATAAAACAAGATGATTATCAAATAAGCGAAGAGTAGTGAGTCTGTTCTTGAACAATTTGAAGATGATGCTTTTTTTGCGCTGCGCTATGAAAACTACAGAAGCTAGCAGGTAAGTGCCATGCGATCAAGTTTACAAGAAGTGCAATGATATGTTGTGATCGATTTATTACCTATCTTGGTGCAATGTTTGATGATTTACGGCGGTGCAATTTACGGCGGTGCTATGCTTTCAAGCAAGTCGTCAACGACCATACCATGTTGCTAACACCGGTTCTCGTCCGATCACCGAAGTTAAGCAACATTGGGTAAGGTTAGTACTTAGATAGGTGTGGTCAGCAACCTGAGGTCCGTCCAAGAGGTGTCGATCACGATCGGCGAAGTTCGTAGTGCGTTCCCGGAGGGCGATACGATACCTCGGTGTGATGATCGATGACAGGCTTAGCTTCAGGACTCATGCTGAGCAGGCTTCCAGCAGGGCGATGAGGGCGCTCGACGCTCTCTGGCATGATGCGCAGTACTGGGGGCCTCAGTAGCACCAAAAAACGGTTGCTTGCAAGTGTCGTCACCTCGTTACTGCGTTACGCGGGTCCTGCCTGGGTGGAGGCATTGTCGTTGAAACGGAATCTGGGGACGAGGACAAGCCCTAGTTCCCCCCTTTCGAAGTAAAACCGGTAACGGTAGTCCCGGAAGGGGTAGGATGGAGAACCAAGGAGGGGTTTAGTGGGTAGGACCGCGAGGGTGAGTCCCACACGGCGTGCGTAAATGCATTCCCCTACTTGCAAAAATATTTTAAAAAAATGCTTTCAAGCAGCCTTTTAAACACGGCATTTAACGGTGAAATGGACACACAATGCTGCAAGAAAGTTGCACATTAACCAACATAGCATTTGGGGTGTAGTGATCAAACCTAGCCAGCCTCTCAAATGTTAGGAATTTTGCCTTCCAAGGTGTGGACCAAATGTACTGAAATGGCATGAGAACTATAAATATCAGCATATGTTCAACAAAACATGTGTAAGCTTCAAATGATGTAAATTTGTCGCTACTCATTATTGAAAAGCTCGGGCTGAAAATCGTTCGTTTTATGGTTCACATTGAACCATAACTAACTACGTCAAAAACATCAATAGCACAGTCCAATTGCATAAAGCTAACAAACCAAGCCACTGTTTACACAGGGACACGTCCCGAAACTGAAGAAAAGTTGGTTGTGTTTTTTTAACCAGATGTAGAGACGAACCAGGGAAGAAATATACGCATGTACCTCGACGAAGAAAGTTCGAGTCTACTTTTAATGCGATGCGATGCGATTCATTGTCCGCGATGGTTTCCGGAATGGTTTAGACATTCGGAAGTGCCCGAGTAACTGTTACGCAGCTGCTAGAAACATCAGTAATTGAGCAAACTCCTGGAACGCGTTAGCCAAACAAGATTATCTATGAACACGGAAGGTGTCTATGTTCTCTCGGACCGTCAGTGTGGCTCCAGGAAGGGGAATCCAGGTCGTGGATGCGATTCGCAGGTTGATCGACGGGGAGCCGAAAGTGAGGACCAGTACACTGTTGTACCGCGTAACTTCCGCTGACTCTTAACTTACGACCAACGCGATCAACGACGATGGCATCGGCTGTACATCCACCTGCGGGATGACTCGGATAGTGGACGGAGTAAGTAAACAATATTTTTGTAAAACGTGACTTTTTATTTGCAGCAATTTGCAAATTTCGCTTCACTCAAACTACTATGTCTCTCTTTCTGTGTCATCATTTCAGCTCGAAAAATTCTGAGGACAAAGAAATTCAGAAACATTGAAACTCGCCCGGAAATCGTCTTACAGATTATTTTTATGTAAACTGGTTGATATAAAGGATAGTATTTACAAAAGTTCCATGTGTATAGGTTTGATTAATTGCGGTGCTGCAATTATTTCGTTTATAACCTGACGCTCTTTCTCTCTCTCGATCATTTCTAACTTCTGCGCGGCTAGCAACGATTTTTTCGACATATTTTTTTGTTTCGCGTAAATTTATCATCTTTGCATCATTTATGTTTTTACACTTTTTTTGTAATTTTTTTTTATATTATTCTAGTATTATTTTGCGCTTATACCCTAAGAGGGTGCGTATTCCTCGCTTAGTAGTGTGTCGTTCCTTATGCGTCTAGTAACTTCGTTTATCGAACATTAAATTCAATAATCCCACAAAAAAGAATAAAGATATAAAATTAAGCTTACAACGACAAAAAAATCCTGAATGAAACAAATCAATTAGCTTGTAACAGAAAACTGTCTGTGTGCCGCGTAACGGGACAATCACGCACAGAGGCCAGCAGAAGGAACGCTAGCGCTTTCCGCCGTGCAACGTTCTAGGCGTCTGTATTCCGTAGTGGTCGCATTAGTCAGGTTTCCGCGGTTGCAGGTCATCTGGCGCCACACACTAGGAATCAATTAGTTGTTTTGTTGTTTACATTTCACAAATAATGTTTACACGTGAAGGCAGTGAGCAGAACATCAAAAATAAACCAAAGAAAACGTTTGTTTTCAAGAGCACATTAACACGCCACGCGAACATTGTGTGGAGCCATTAGTTTTGCTGAATCCTAATGCCTTTACGATCATTCACACACCGCACCTTGTGCCCAACGTCCAGTAGGCATTTGGAAAGCTATACAACGGGTGATCCATTTGCGAATGCGGTGTCGAATTGTTTCCGAAGCTTAGCAACAACACTGAGGCATCACATTCGGCCATTTTGCTTTTTTGCGTATGCCGTGTCGCTATTTTGCCGTTATAAGTTAGAAACATCATATTAAACAATAAAAAAAAAAATGATACAGAAGTAAGTGATTGCGTGCTTACGCCTTTCTTTATGTTGTCGCTAGTTATCGTCGGCATGGTCGGTGTGGCCACCTTTGATAATGTGCAAACAGAAACGACCATGTTTAAAGTGACGGGGGGTAAATCATCATCTGTGTACCGCAACAGCACGTTTGCATTTGCTAAATTCGGCTTTTCTGCTTCGTATCGAAAGGGTTTCTTTATAAGATTTCACGTTGATCAGCTTCTATCTGCGCCTTTACGACATCGAAACAGCAAAGCAGCACTTTACCTTGACGACACGTAGAGGTTTAATATCCTTAGCATGCTTCCTGTCACCGGTGCTATTTTAAACTGGATGTGGATTGTTTCTGTTCCCCCGGTGCACTCTTACTGGGGCCACGATCTTTCACATTACTGTCACTGGGTTGGTTGGCGGGACTTTGACCACTATTTCCTGCTACTGCTGCTGATGGGTTGCTATGGTTGCTTTGAACTGCCGTTTTGTAGGATACCGTCGGTTTCAGCTTACTGCCACCAGCAGCTGCTGAGTAGTGAAGTTGGTGTTTACTGTGAGTACCTCCTGCGCCGCTGGTGCTGCTGCTGCCACCGGCAGTGTGTGTCCCAACGTTGCCACCACTGGCCACCAGTGAACGTTGGCTGGAGCCGGTGTTGGTGTGTGCCCGAACAATCCGATTGCCGGCCGAACCACTCCGACGTCGCGGCACCTGAGTCGTGTCACCGAACGAACCCGCTCTAGTGCGCAATCGGTTAGAAACTTCTACCGTTTTGTTCCCCGTTGAATCGCATCTGTTGGCATGGGAAAAGACGTGTGTAAACTTTGCATGGTACGCGTCCCTACACTCCTCGAAGGACTTACCGTTTGCGGTTTCCGTAGTTAGCATTGACAGGGTTGTTGTACCCCGATGGGCCCGCCACTGCTATGCGACGGATACCGGTACCTGGCACCGTCGAAGAGCCACTACCACTCGCGTACGATGGACCTGGCGCCGAGCCCACCACCACCGCAACACCTTCACTCTCGGAAACGCTGCGTGGTCGGCGTTTGGCGGGACGTGATTTAAGATTGCCCACGCCCTCAAGCATTTCGTTGATTTGGGGTTCCAGCACGCGGAAGTCTTCGATGGACTTGAACTTGGCCAAAAACTCCTTCAGCTTGGAGTCGATCGTCAGTTTGGCAGCATTTTTGTAGTACTTTTGAAATGCCCAGAACTTCTCCAAGCCATACAGTTGTCCTGGGAGTGGAAGGAACAGCGAACGGGATTAGGAAACGAGACGAAGTGAGAAAATTACCCCCTACGGAATAACCTACCATTTTCATAGTCAACCATCGTTTCTTGCTGAAAGTCTTCGTACAACTGTGGGCGGAACTTTTTCTCCAACCCGTACGAGTAGAACCGAAACAGACACTCCAACCCGTACCGGAAGCCGTCCGATGCGTCGTCGATGGCCAGCTGGCGAAACTCGTTGTACATGTTTTTGTTGAAGTTTTCTCGCAAAAAGAACGACCAGAAGCGAAACAGTGTGTTCATCTCTTGCGACTGGCCGGGGCCCATGCGCTTGCGCTCCTTCAGGCACCGGCTGTGGTACTTGTGGTACACTTGCTGCGTGAATCCGTTCTCCTTCAGCAGCGCGTGCGACGGATGCTGGAAGACGGGCAAACTGTGCGGCAAAGACCCGTAGCTCGAGGCCGTCGGACTGGTGCCGGCCGAGCTGCCGATGCTAGTCGTGCGCGGTCGGTGCTCTACGGCGTCCAGCACCCAGCCGACGTGGCTTTCGACGGGTGGATTGTTCAGGTGGCGAGTCTTGCGCTTGCGCGGAGTTATCGGATCCACAAAGTCATCCTTGTTGACGGCGAAAAATCGCGCCTTATGCCGGTTGCTGGCCGAAGCCGTACTCGCGTTCAGGTCACTCACATCTAACGACAACAGCCCCGACTCCAGCGGCCGATGATCCGTGTCCACGAAGGTTGATGGTGGTGCCGGAGGCGGTGGCGGCGGCGTAACAAGCCCCGCTCCTGCCGGTACCGGTGGCACGTCCTGAGGTGTTGGTGGCGGCGATACCGCCATCTCCTGCTGCCCCTGGCTACCCGCCTTTGCCGTCAGCTTCGGTACGATCTTGTCGAACTCTTCCTGCGTTATCAGATTGACCGAACGGTAAGCGCGGTGCCCGCTAACACCTCCACGTCGTCCCGTGTCGGTCGTCAACAGATCCTCCTCGTAGTTGTGCAGTCCGTCGTTAATGATACGCTCGAGATCTTGGGTGATTTTGGTGCGAGTCGTGAAGTCACCGGTACGATCGTATCCATCGTGCTTCGGTGCACGATGGGACGTAACCTGTGTCACGATGAGCAGCTTATTGATTTCGGTATCCGGTATCTCGTAATCCGACTCGTCCTCGTCATCGGACCAATTGTCGGTAAAATGATTAACGCGTCCACCACAGCCCCGTGGTATATCTAGTTCTTCGTCGAACTGGAAGTCTAATTCTTCTCGCTCCTCGGAGGACGGCGCCGTGACTCCCAATTGAGTTTCCCCGGTGCCAGCGGTCACCGCAACGTTGCCGCCGGCCGGATCTGCTTGAGCTGCTCCGGCCACCGCGACCACCGATGCCCCACCTTGTGCTCCGCCCTTCTTTGGCTGCCGGTCACTTTCACCGCCGGGTAAGTCACTGCTGACAGAACCGCTGCTATGTTTAGTCTGCGGTTGCTGCGATTGGTGCTGCTGTTGATGTGGTTGTGCCGATCGCGATCGTCTCTTAACCTCCTTCCACAAAGCTGCCTCATGCGGCTGCTGCTGCTGGTCTTTATCGCCTTCTTCAGTGTTTTCGGCAGTACTAGCCGCCCCAGATTCGCCCGCAAAAGCCCCGCTATTGCCACCACTAGGCTTGGGGTTACTACTGTCGCCGCCACCGCTGGCGCTCTGCTGCTTTCCTCCTTTCGATTCAACCGTTTTTCCTGCCGCTTTATCGGCGCCCTTCTTCACGGCCGGTTGCTCACCGCTCTTTTTGGCGTTTCCCGAACGCTCCTTATTTTTTGCCAATGACGTCGCGTTTGCTGCACTTGCCGACGCCGGAACAAACTCCGGAACGTAGGGGTTCAGATTTTCCTCACCGCTACCGACAACAGACGTAACAACAATGGGTGTTTTTGCTAGCTTTGTGGCCACCTCTTTCACCGAGCACGGTTGTACCATTGGTGCCACGTTTACGGTTGGGATCATTAGCGGAACTGCTTTCACAGGCTTGGAGATGGGATTGCGTATATTGCGCGGCAATGGAGGCGGCGGGATGCTTGACAGAATTTTTGATACCACCTGCAAACGGGGAACGGTATCCGTCGTAGGTTCACTACTGGTGTTGCTGTTGTTGGGAGCAGTTGCTTTGTTGATAGCAGTTTTAGCGGTTAACGTATCCGCCTGTGCTGCCTGCGTTGAACCTTTCGGTTGCTGGGCTTGCTGCTGCTGCTGCTTAACCGGATGTGTTTCGTTTGCATCCTGCGGCTGTGCTGGCGGCAGTGTCTCTTGGTGCTGATGGTCTAGTGGATGTTTTGTGGCATTGAATCCGAAACCACCATTCACGAGTGTGATCGCTGGATCGATAGGCCACTTGGTCGGTTCGGTGCTTGTGCGCACTTTATAGTCCTCCACAAGCTCCAACTTATCCGATTCTTTGATGGCTTCGATAATGATACTGATATCGGCCGTCAGTGCCTGTATCCGGTGGAATGAGGCGATCAGAGTCACCGGAAGAAACCCTTCGCTGTCCATCTTTCGCCTTAGGTAGAAATCTCGATTCAGATTATCTTCGCTGAAGTAATATTCTCTGCAAGCAAAACCATCGTAGTACCAATTAATAAAAAAACATCCAAAAAGTGCTATTTCTTCTATGTATGAATTGCTTCTGAGGACAATCACGGCATGATGTAACAACGAGAACTTCTGTTTGGGTTGCCAAGAGTCGCCTACACTCAGTCAACTTTCTGTAGCCGCACCCACGTTTTTAACGCATTTTCCAAACTGTCTTTTCGATTCAACTTCTGGTTTTGGTACTTTTAAGTAAGAAAAATTATGAATAAACCCATTTAGTTAGATTAAATTTGTTTTATATCTAGCTTTTTATCGACCAAATACGATATAGGCACTGTCAAGTATCTATAGCCGCACCTAATAAAATGATCAATATGTGTGTTTTTTTTTTCAAGTCTCTGTAGTTATTGTGAGGCTTAATCGTCAGTTGACTTTCTGGATCGCTGAATGAACTGTTTGTCATACTATTAACCAGGTTTTTCAGCATTTTTGGGTCCATTTGTTCCCAAGCTTTCAAAATGGATGCCTTAAGCTCATTAACGTAGCTGTATTGCTTCCTATCCGCATAAATTTGTCTAACCAATATTCCCCAAACATTTTCAACTGGATTTAGATCCGGACTTCGCGCTGGCCACCCAAGCAAACCGATTTAATGGGTAGAAAACCATGTTCTAGATGTCGAACTAGTGTGAATGCTAGCATTATCATGTTTAAAAACCATTTTTTCGGTGGTGGGCAGCTTTAAACGAGAACAGACAGTCTTCTAGAAGCTGGATGTAATCGTTGGAGTCCATTTTACAAGATGTAAAAGCCAGATTAGGCTTGCCCGCAGAGCAAAACCCAAGCTACAACATCAGAGATTCTCCTCCAAAGTTACGCGTGGAGAAGTACCCGGATCTTTGCGTAAATCTCGCCAGTAGCCTGTTAAATTTTTTTTGGGAAGAGGCACATGGTGACAGATCATGCATTTGGCTGCATTTTGCAAACAGACTGTGTAATTAACAAATAGTTTCGTGTCGTCAGTGAAGACTGGTCGCCGTCGATGATCGGTCTTTTCTTCAGCATCATTATAGCTGTACCACAATGTGATTGTTTATCGTGATGGGTAAATACACACTGTAAATTCTAAGAACATGTGGAAGACATCGTGCAAAACTTACATCTGGGTCTTTATACACTCCTTGATACTCAGCTGGTCCATTCCGATCAACGGCGAACCATTGTAGTAGAAGGTGCTCAGGTAAGGCATGATAAACGCTGCTTGGTCGGATCCGATTTTGGTGTTCATCGTACCGAAATCCTGAAATCCAACCTCCAGTCCGGTACCATTTTCGGCACCAACAACGACAGCCACACCGCCGCCACCCGCTCCAGCCACCGATAAGACGCGTTCACCCAACGATCGACCACCCATACCGCCACCGGAACGCACCGGAACACCCCGTCGATATCCACCGATTGCGCCACCACGTGAAATTCGCCCGCTGCCTCGTCCACGATAAGTCGGCGGAGGGCCACCACCGCGTGACGATCTTATCCGGTTATTGACACGGTTCGCCAGAGCCGCTGCACCACGCATCGGAAGCTGCTGCTGCTGCTGCTGTTGTTGGTGCTGCTGCTGAGGCTGCGGTTGCTGATGAGAGTGCGCTGGAGCCTCTTGGCGCCAACTGGTCGACCCATTCTCTTCAAAACGATGCCTGGGCGGTCGCTCTCGTCTGACGCGCGATTTTGGCAACTCAATTTCCAGCGGTACCCATTTCGGTTTGGGACCTTTACGGTTTGTTTGTGCTCCCGCCGTACTACCGTTTAGTTCCTCCCCTGTGCCGGTCGCTAACACTCCACGAGCACTGTGTGGTGGACGACTATGTTGGGCCGGTGGGTGGGAAATACCACTCAAATCGGAAACTCCACCGCCATTTGACTTGAACACATTGCCTGTGGCTGGATTATCACTACCAGCAGCAGGAGCAGGAGCACTACCGCACGACAATGCCGCATTATTTGCAGTCTTTGATTTCGATTCCACCATTTGCGGCACCACATACAAGGGTGCCTTCTTGGTTGCATCGGTCTCAGCACCACTGTTGGCTGCAGGAGCCGTGGCGCGAGAATTGTTTTCTTCTGTAAGTAGTATGTTTTGCGAGCTTGAATGGTCCTCAGCTCTCGGGGAAGTCGTCGCACTGCCACAAAGCTCCACAGCGGCACTGTTGCTTTGCTGTTTTGGTGACTGAGAACCCAAAGCCACTTCGGTGGGTTTGTCTCCATTTCCACCCGCTTTCGCACTAAGATTATGATCACGTGTTCCGGTAGCTTGCATCGGCAACTGTTGTTGTACCGTCGATTCGTTTGGTTTTTTCGACCCCTCGTTGACCGCCCTTCTCTCGCCCAGCGATGGCCATTCTCCACTGTTGGCCGTGAAATTCGTTGACTGCTGAATCGAAAAGTATGTACACAAACGGTGCGAGTTAGAAAACAATCAATTTAATTCGTTATAAATAAATTTTCAAACACGAAACCTGTTGGTTTCTAGGGCCACTTACCTTCGCATTGGAGCGTTTTTTATCAGAACGGCCACCACCGGTTGGTACCGATACAGCCACCGACTTGGTGTTTGGATCGATTGATACAGTTTTGTTGTTACCATTTCCTAGAGATGCGCGTTTAGCGATAGGAAGGTATTAGAAAGGAACCCAATGTTTGGCAGGAATATATCAGTTTACCATGAGACTTGCCGCCCTGTTGCTTGCTTTTTTCGGTGCCAACCGTGGCACCACCAGATTTCTCGCCGTCCGGAATCGAAGCGTATGAAGCTGTAGATGTGTTGACAGTGACTGCAGCAGCACCGCTCACCACGGACATAGCTGCTGATGGTTTGGTGTTCGATGGGTTTGACTTAGCATGTGGCCGTGTTTCACTCAACAGAATAGGTGCTGGCTCCACAGTTGGCGTTACCTTCAATAAGCAATATGATCAACATATTTAAAGCCTATATTTTTTTGGATTAAAATTTAGTTTGTAAAACCAAACATACCTTCCACGCATTCACCTTGGGTAGTGGCGCCTCCACAAACTTTTTCGACTCCTCCTTGGTGCGCTCTTCATCGTCCGACGGAGTGCCCGATGCCGCGGAAATGGCCCCACTGTTGGTTGCGGCGTGCTGTTGTTTACTAACACCACTCTCCGCTCCTTCCACTGCCACCTTTTCGTCCTTGCCCGCTTGGTCTAGCGTGTTCGCATGAGCACGACTTCGGTCACTAGATTTACGTTTGTTATCCTTCTTATATGAACTACTGCCGGCACCGGCGGTTGCGGCGGCCGCCGTATATGACTGCTGTTGTTGGCCACTCTCTGTGGTTCTCTCGTTGGTTTTTACACCTTTATTCTGAAGCTGCTGCTGAGACCCGGTAGCAGGAAAGCGACGACCGGACCCTCTCCCATTACCACCAGCGGCGACACTGCTGGATGATTTGTCTACGATCGACGATCTACAGGCCCCTCCGCTGTGGCCAGCCGCAGCAGCAGCGGCCGCTGCTGCTGCGGCAGCTTTGGCTTTGCGATCACGTTTGTGATGGGACACGACTGGAACAAAGTTGGCATCATCCTCAAGGTCGTCGGCCCAACTTTGGGCTTCGGGAGCCTTGTGCGTCTCTTTGGTGCCGTCACTTCCACCGGCCGACGTCGTCGGCGCTGTTGATGTGCTGAACATGGTGGTGGAATCCTTGATCGCAGTAGCCGATATACCGGTTGCCGGTTTACTTTTACCACCGATTTTCACTGACTCGCCGCCCCCGATGTTTTCTTTGTTGCTGTCGGCTTGCTGCTGCTGCGAGGCCTCCTTGCCCTGTTCCTTCATGTTTAACAGTACATTGGCGTAGGAAGAGCTGGACGTGTTGTAATTATTGTTATTATTGCCAGTGTTACTGGACGCGCCGGTGCCGTCGGACACCTGTACCGAAGCCATAGTGGAGGGCCGCCTACTGTCTGCCCGAGAGGCCTCTGATAGAGTTTCGCACCGCAGTCAGCAATCACGAACGGTTGTAACTGGTGCGTGCCGCTATGCTCCGTAGGCGAACGTCGTTTCGCCGCATGCAGAGTAGCAACCGCAAGGATGTACTGTTGCAAGAAACTATTGTTTTCCCTTACCGCACATACACAAACATACACAATCACACATACACCCAAACCCGGGATCCTCGGGTTCACCTGCAGCTTCTCACCGTCGTCGTCGTAGATGTACCGAACACTGACGCACAAACGAAAATATTCAGCAAAAAGGATCGAAAAAATGATTGGCTATCATGACACCACACCGCAGACCATGACGAATTTATTTCTTTAACGATTTTGCCGATCTAGTCAAATGTGCCCTGGGAGCTTTCTTATGTTTTATAAAGAATTCACTGCGCCAAACTTTGCTTGGCCACCAACAAACACGTGGGGGACGACACGCACCGAAACCGGAGAGACAACAACCAAACACGCTGGCACAGAGCACTGCGATCTGTCAGCTCGTACCCGGTAATGATGCTGCTGATGCTGGTGATGATGATGACGATGATGGTGCTGATTGCCGCTGAATTTGGCAAAATGACAACGCGACGGACGAGACGTCGTCGAATTTCGACTCAACACACACAGGTACTCGCTCACGCACGCACCGCGCTATCTGTCACACTGCTCTATCGCACACATCTTATCGACCGTAGCGCTCCATGGTGCCGGTGCTCTGCTGCTGCCGCTGCCACCGCGTGTGCTGATCCGTTTCGCTTCCGTTCCGTGCGCACTACGGTCACATACGGTGTTCCTGCTCGTTGGCCAGCGGTTGTCGCGTGTGCGCGAGAGAGTAACACTTCGTCCGGCAGCCGAACAACCGACCGCGGGACTCTACGCACAGCGGCGAGAGTGAAAGGGCCAATGATTTTCGGTTCACCAGCGACCAAGATCCCGTGTGCCGCTGCCGCCGGGTGTGTCTGCCATGCGGCAGAACGAGAGCAGTTTTCGCTTACTTACAGCACACCTCGTGTGGCAAGCACGCACACACGCGCACGCATGCACGAACACGTACGCTCAAATAGGCGCCCCTCGGTTCTTGCATCAAAATTCGAAAGCACACATTTTTCGACTTTATTTCAAGCGCAATCTACACTTCGCACCTTTCCGTCGTGCGAAGAAGAAAATGAAACCCAGGCAGATGCAGCGAAAAGGATGAAACGCAACGAAATGACGGAAAATGTCCTCGAAGCTCCGCAGTGTCGGGATCACCGTTTGACTGCTTTCCACCAAGGGAACGGAGCCGATCGCGCAAAGTAAAGGGAAGATCGGTGAAAAATAACCACAACGCCAGGAAAAAAAATCACACTACACTCGGTCGTTCAACGTGATGACATAATGTGTGTATGCTGTACCATACAGAGGCAGTCTCGGGACTATCGCGATGCCCCTGTTCGTCCACGGCACGGCACCTCCTGTTTGACCCAAGGGCTCAAGTTCTATTTTCTTCCTCGTCCTTCGGTTCTCCACGCACTCGACACACAATTCTTCCCCGAGTGGAACCGGAGCCTCTGTGACGCTTCCTACACAAGACGATGGCCACTCCGACCGGCACACGTGCAAAGAGGCGGACGACGACCACGATCGTCGAGGACCACGCAAGCCCCACCGTTCCTCGCTGGACTGCCTGCACGGAAATGTGGTCCGTGACGAAGAGGATATTTGATTATTTCTTTTCACGTGTCTCCGGTATTCTGTCACTTGTCTCTTTCAAATGCACACGCACACACATACACAATCAATGGCCTGTCGCAACGGGCGCGCTAGGATCCCGATGTTGGCCACCGAATAAATGGCCCTTGGTCGACGGAACCAGCTTCGCCGGGAAAGGTTTCGACCGTTTTTTGTCCTTGGTCGTCCCTGTGCTGCGCCACGCACACCGTGTGTGCAGCGCTGCCGCTCGGTTGTCCGCTTACCGCACTGAAACGGGATGTGTATGAATAATTTTCGCACTCGCCAGCCAGGCTAAACCGATGCTGCGTATTCCATATCCGGTGCAGGAAGCGACCGGTGGTGTTGTACCCGTGTGCCGGTTTTTAGTTCGTTAGTTGGAATCGCACGCGTTTTAACACCGATAAATATTTTGTTTCCTTCGCAAAACCACGTTTTCGTGCGGAGCTCAGTCCGATGATTTTTTTAAGGTTAATGTAGCTGTCAAACGGAGGAATCGCAATCTGGAGCCGAAACTCGAGCTATCGCTGACAGCGGCCGAATCACGCATGTCACCATTTTGATCCGGAACTCCGGCGTTCTAACATTATGCTGTGTCTGTGAGCATATTTTCGCGATGAAAATGTAAAACGAACAGTTTGGCTAATGAAAGCACAATTTCCAAATGAAGATTGAGCATTAAAATAAGAAATGCTTTTTTCTTGCTTTGAATTTTCATCGATTCCTGCAGGTATCGTGCAATAATGGACGAACGGTTGCTACTGCAGGAATCGATGTAAAATCGATCTTTGGCTGTCAAACTTGTGTCACTGTGTGCGTGGATGGATATTTGTTTTGATTTTCTCACCGAACTATGATATCAGCTGTTTTTGTTCTGTGGCCCTACTAATTCACACTTTAATCGCGTTAATCACGGTGGTTATTGGCAACAGAATCGCAGGTCTGGTGCACTCACAATTGCAATTTCTTCCAAAAGACGTGAAAAGTGCTAACGGTGTTGTGTGCGTGCAGCGATGTGAAGGTTTGCTTCTGCAATGGAATACTTCAATGAGTATTGGGAACTGTTTGTTGATAAGAAAGACTCCATAGCTAAAGTAGGTATTTGCAATGAAGACGCCTACTCGCTCAGCCTGTTTCATGGCTATTGTCTTACTTACTTCCACCAGGAACTTATTGCCTATTACAAAACGCTAGACGACCACGAGGATGGTTCCGAGCTGTCGGAGCACTGCCGCGCATTTTTGCAGAAAAATCTCCTCGTCAATCCATACCCGACATGCCAGGTCTTAAAGCTCTTGGCTGCGTCAAAAATTCACGGTAAAAACAACACTATCCACGAATTCGCTACAACTGCTGTGATTGAAGCTATCGAACGAAATGGCGACCAGGAAGTGAGCGCTAGCAAGTGCTACAGCATTCTCGCCAACAGTCTAGTATCGGTGAAAGCCATCAGTCAGCTGAAAGCATGTATCAATGTATGTATGGATAGGAAGAGCCTAGATTTGCAACCGTTCGTACTGGCGCTGTTTTCTAGGCGAAGTTTCAAGTTGTTGGTGAATCTGCTTCCGGAACTCTCGGTCCATCTCAACCAGCAACATACTGCCGCTGCTCTCGAAAAGAAGCTGCATTTTTTCCACTCGCTCTTAGAAAACGATTCGGGCCACCATGCTAACTACCTTCACTTCCTTCGACAAGTCCTACTCGTCAACCAACGTTCCGAGGGAGCTCTTCTGCCGCCACTTGAAAGTTCTGCGACGGTTGACGAAGTGCCGTTCGAAGATCGTTCCTACCTTCGAGCGTACCAAATAGAGTTGCAGCGTTGTTTGCTTCTCCAACAAACCCTCAGCATCGAAGAGTCCCTGTTGTCCGTGGTAGAGTTTTCCCAGTACGACTCAGTGATAGGTATGATGGCGAAAGGAAAAACAAACATCATTGACCACGATTTTACGGCCTTGTCCGAAGTGATCCGCAAGAATCAGAAGATGCTCACCGAGATCGCCTCCCTGTTGCGCACCGGCTTAGTGAAAAGTGATGGCAACGACGAAAACTACGGCACGTATCAAAACGAATCCATGGCTGTAATCATCCTGCAGATAACAGTTGTGCTGTACAAAGCAATCGAGGCATCGTTTGGCACACAGCAAACTGAAAGCGTTGCCCAAAGCAACCTCGACACGCAGCTAAAGTGCCTTCTGAAAGAAGCGGATATGCCAACGTTCATTTATGCGATCGAATCTATGCTCACAATGTTGTTTGTCCGTGGCGAACTTACACCGAAAGCAGCGTACGAGCGGAAACACTTCGTATGCAACATTTCCCTGCTCAATAGCGTAGCGCTAAGCATAAAGTCGATCATGATCACACGAAAACACTCCGCCACCTTCGCCGGGGCAAACGATAAGCTCAATCGCCGCTTTCAGAACCTGTTCGAGCTCGTAAACGACATTTGCTGGCGCATATCGCTGTTTGCAGATAATCTTCTGGGGTGGTCAATGGGTGAGCAACCAGCATCCAATGAGCTTAAACTCTCCGACATGCCACCGGTTCCGACGGTTCTGACACACATCCCGGAAAACTACTCTGAAGCTTCCGGTCCTGGCAACGCACTTTATCGTAGCGCCGAATCGATGATGCTGACCGACTCGAACGTTGCGAGACACGGCTGCTACGGAACCCTTCCGAAGCACAAATCTGCCTCCCGAAGGCACGCTCGCGGTGCGGGTGCTGCCCCAAACAGTGGCAACTCCGGGGGCAGCAACAAGGAAATTTCCACCCAGCGTTCACTGTCCAATGACAGTAAAGTGGACTCCGTGCTGTTCGGTGCGGTTGCCGTGAGAGGAAAGCACCGAGACCGAGCTTTTACGTCACTGTTTGCCACTCCCGAAACGCTGGCCATTGTGTGCCTTACGAGCGATAAGCTACACTTTGCTAAACAGATAATCGAAAGTTACGCTTTGCAGGATTGTCCGGTCGGCTGCTTGGTGTCGCGGATGGAGCAAATGAACACGCTTCGCAGCAATCTGACCGGGTTGGTGCAGAAGAACGAGCGAAAGCAGGAAGATACCCCACCGAGCGGTAGCGATAGCGACACGTTGCTGAACGACATTCGGACTAGGACGGCGGTCGGATTCGAAGTTTCGAAAGTGCTGAGCACGATCGAAACGTTTTTAAAATCGCAAATGCCAACGCGACAAGATGCAGCGCTCGATGATGGTACCATCCTGGCGCCGATGGATCGATTCGTCGGGCGGTACCCGTTTTTGGGCGCTCACACCGGAAAGAATCTTCATCTCAGCCAGATCGTTGATGTCGTGCTCGACTTGCCATTCAAGTACGAGCTAAACTTGAGCATTTACAATTTTCTACTGAAAAACGTTCATCGCACCACCGTCCGGGGCATGTCGGCCAGCACGATAAGCGAGGGTAACGGAGGCTTGGGTGGAGGTGTCGGAATGCAGCAGCTTGTGGGAAACTTTGTGTCCTTCTTCGGCACTATCATCGACACAATGCATATTGCGCTTAAAACGGCCCGCGAAGTGGGCCCAGGCCATACGCGCCACCTAACGATCGGTCAGCTTCTGTCGCGCGAAGTTTGCCCTCTGAACACCGTCGAAAATGGAGTGTGCTTAAAGCGACGGGCCCGATTTCACACGACAGTGTTCCGCCATTTCCGCGCGAACGATGACACAGCACTGGAAGGTTCGGCGTCGATTTGCCAAACCAACCAATACCTGCAACACCTTCAGGTTCTCATTCAATCGACTGCGGTCGATACTATGTCACCAAGCTTCGCCACAGATGACCTGCTGCGGACGGATGTTCGGCGTCTGCTGTTGGACGCATTGTTTGATAAACGCATTTCACTCACCGCACTGGATTCGTTGGCTGCTAAATTGGGTATCAATTTGGTGCAAACCGTCGCCCATCGGTTGCTCGGCTCACCGGCCCAACCAGGCAGCAGCGACGAGTGCGAAGCCACCCTGTGGCAGTTTATCGAAGGTAAGAACGAACTTTTATTCAGCATTTGTCAAGCTCAGTTGCGAGGCAGTTCGTCGGCAGTCGAAAAGGACGCCCCATTGTCGCTGATCGTGCAGTATGATGGCTTGCGGAAAGCGGCATCCAAAAACACGCTTCCGATGCGCTGCAATCGGTCCTGGCTACGACAGGACGATGCTCCATCGGAACCGTTTCCGCTGGAAATTGGCCGAGCGTGCTGTCTGTTGCCGGCGGCATCCTGGCAGCTGGACGACTCTTCCGGAGGCAGCCGTTGGTCGATCAATGCCAGCGTGGCCTCGATCGAACAGCAAGCGATCGCTTTGCTTCAAAGTGTCGATCAGTTTCCAAACGCAAACAAATGGATTAGCGCTTCGGAGCATCTCCTCACAGCGCTGCTACGACCGACGATGGATCCAAGGACCTGCGGGCAACTTCAGGCGAAGGCTGCCGAACTGAGAACGTACGTCCGGGTTGGAGAGCTACTGAGGCTACAACCTGCTGACGACTGGCGGAACGTACGCACGTTTTCGCTTGAGAACAAAAGTCACGTGCTGCAGCAGCTGATCGAGCAACAGCAGTACCAGGTGGCCCAGGAGTGGATAAAACTACACCCGATCGACCCCGAAAGCGAGCTGGAGATGTTTATGTATGCCGTGCGCAAAGCACACACTGTCGCCGTGACCCCAGAGTTGGATACTGAACCCGCGACCTCGATGTGCCTCCTGTTCGATATCATCGAAACGATGCCGAGCGAAGCGGTCTTGAAGCTGTACGAAGCGATGATCATCAACATCAAGAGTTTCCAGATCGTCAGCTACATTCTGCGTTATCTGCAACGCCACGGCGACCAGCAACCGCTCTACCAGAAGTATCAGCTTTCGCTGACCATCTTCGAGCACCTAACGCACGCCGAATATGACGGCCTATGGAATCTCGTTAGTTGTCCGTTGCTAATACTCGAACAATGTTTAATGAACTCGCGGCTCGAGCTGTTGGACGGAGTCATCCGCTCGGTACGGCCACTTCTGTCGGGTGAAATTTGCGGCTTGTGCTTCGAGCATCGCGAGTACATCCGCGATCTGCACGAAAATGTGCAGGGCGCTACCGGGGCCAGCAGTTGGGATCCCATTCACGAGGGCCTGTACATCCGGCACGAGTGTGTCGACTGCCTGCTGCGCATCTACGCCTCGAAGGCCCTCGAATATAAGGTGTTCAGTGAGCTCGACACCCGGGATTACCGGGATTCGCTGGCCACGGCATCGGCTTCCAGTTTGGACTCGCTCGCCCCGGGCCTGGAGCGAACGGTGCCGTTTGTGATGCCGAAGGAAGTTCCACCGCGTGAGCGGTGGGTAAAGGATGAGGATGCGCTTCATTGTATGAGCTGTCGGCGGACATTTTCCATGCTGAACCGTCGCCATCACTGCCGACGCTGTGGTCGAGTCGTGTGCCACGCGTGCTCCAAGTGTCGCGAGCGAATCGGTGGCTTCTATGAAGAGGTGGCAGTGCGTATTTGCGATGACTGTGGGCGCTGCCTGGAGGAGAGCGTAGGTTCCCCGGATCGACCGGCAGTTCCAGAAGTGCGAGTAAACCGTGGCCCGGGCCAATCAGGAGCCGCTGTGACGCAGTTCGAGTGGCAGCTGACGGGCAACGAGCGATACGATCGGGTGATACGCGATGAGTACAGCTACGAGTACGCACCGTCCACTGGGCAGTGTTTGGCAATCTGCGATCTGCACACGGCAAACGAGGAGATTGCTAGCTTTCTGCTCTATCACTGTGCTAAATTGGAAGCGCTGTTGCGGCCACTGGCTCCCGGTTTCCCGAACCCGGAGATTGACTACGCGCTCGTGGCGCGCATGCTGCTTAACCTCACGCTGGGGGTGAAGGTTCGGGGGGCCGAGGGCGGCGCCGGTGTCGAGGTGGAAAAGATGAAGGAGCATGCCGAAATTATCCTGTCGATCGTGCACGACAACTGCGAGTCGCTGCTGCTGCACTCGCAGTCCCAGGCGGCGATCAGCAGTCACGGAAGTTTGCGGAGGTTGCGCGATGCCCTCGTGAAGGCGGAGAAGTGGCCACTGGCCCTGGAGCTGTCCCTCAAGTGTGGCTTCTCGGTGAGTGGCGTGCTGGCGGCCTGGGGTATGACGTGTCTGCGCGCTGGTTGCTACGAGACGGCACGGGAAAAGTTCTCCCACTGCTTGCCACGCATAGCCAGTGAGTCCGATTGCGATGCGCTGCTACGTATGATCGAAGCGCCGCCGCCAGGCAGCCCCGCCAAACGCGGTCCAGCGCCGTCTGCTGTCGCCAGTGTTCCCGCCCGAATGCCGCAGGTTAAACGTCCCGCACGCAGTCCACCATTGCTGGGAGAAATTATTTACGCCCTAAAGTGTACGACTAGGGTGATCGATCCCCTGATGGAGCAGGTTGCAGTAAGCGGACGAATCGGGGGCGGTGGTGCTGGACAGCACGAGCCGGCGACTAACATTCTCAATACGCTTGCCAACTTGAGACTCGTGTGTCAAGGGGAGTTCAGTGAAGCGCTTGCGAAGGTTGATCGCCAATCGGTGGCCAACGGGACACCGAGCAGGACGACAGTGTCGCTTATGTGCACCCGATTGTTTGAGGAATCGATGCACTACCTGCTGGCGTACGGATCGCACCAGAGCATAGTGGTGTTTCTGATGAAACACCAGCAAACTGAAACCGCGGCCTTACGCTACATTCTAATGCAACACGTGGATCCGGAAGTGTTCCTGCATGCGATCCTACTGCCGTACCTACAGCGTGGTCAACTCGAAACACTCGTCCAACATCTGACCGTGCTCGATGAAACCCTGTACGAGTGGCGCGACCATCTGCGCTACGTTTGTCGGTACCTCGAGACGAACGAAATGCTAAACAGCCTGTACAGTCTGCAGCTTTTGCTGAAGGACCCGATTCGCGCCAGTATGACCTGCGTACGGTTCTATTCCATGGGTTGCCGCACGTTCAACGATCTGCACGCGGCCGAGCATCACCTTAAGACGAGCGTTACGCATTTGCAGGTAAGAATATTACGCTCGGCAAAGCCAGCTTCCGACTATTAGTCACATCACATTTGCATTTTTAATCGAACAGAACGAACTGGAACTTTGCAACTGGCAGGAAGTGCGATTAAACAGTGTCGGGTCGACCATCGAAACTCATCCTTCGTTGCTGATGAAGCTCGATCCGAAAGAACTGAACAATCACATCAACACCATATTGCTGCAGCTGGAGGTTACCAAATTTTTGGCCAAATGCGAGGCCAAGGGCCGGCAAACGACGGGATTGCTGACGAAGGTTTGCGACAATAACCATCCTTGAAAAACTATCATTAATAGGCATTTTTGTGTTTGTCAGATTTCCAAGGATAACTCCCAGCTACCTACACTGTTCGGTTCGGTTCAGGAAAAGATGCAACTGGCCATTTTGACACTGGTGTGTGGACAAAATGTGGAGGAAGCATTTGGGTTGTCGTACAGGTGAGCTGCCAAGAGGGTTTTTCGTTGTACACCACTGTTTTTTAGAAGTTTGTACATTTTCAACTATCCGGCGGTATTTTTCTTTGTTCGTAGAATCATACAAGATTACAACTTGGAACTGCATCGAGTGTACGCACTGACGGCAAAATACTTCATCAATCACGGCAAAATTGAGGATGTGGGCAAACTGTTGGATGCGATCGTTAGCAATGGAGGCAGCACCACGACGGAACCGACGCTCTCGTCCGTGTGTGACGAGATCGTGCGCATCTCAGTTGATGCGGCCATTGCGCGACACGGGTCCAGCGGGCACACGAAAGTCGCCCTCGAAGCACTGATCAATCGGATCACTTCCGTGGGCGTCCGCATCCATTGCTATATTGCTTCCAGTCAGCTAAAAACTGCCTACCTGCTGGCGAACCGGCACCAGCGTACAGGAGACATTCGAAAAATCCTTCGTCACGCAGAACTTTTGGGACAGCTGCACGTGAAGCGTTTGTGTGAGGCCCGTTTGAATCACCATGAGGGCGAAGGTTCGTGATATTGTCAGCGATCGGTGCGGACGTTAATCGAATTTATAAGTGTTAAAATAAAATGATAATATTGTAGCGTAAAATATTTCTTTCGATAACCTATTCGCTTTGTCCGTGGTCATTGATGTTCGGTTTGTCTAGATGTTTCATATTATTTCATGCAATAAAAGTTATTAAATATGGTTGGCTTAAACAAGATCTATCATTTTGAAGTGTAAGAAAATAACCGCCGTATGTCTATTTTATTTGTGTTTTTGCCCACAGTTTAATAGTCACAAATAGTTTTGCCCAGATAACGGTCCTTTTGCTGGAATGCTTGTCTATTTATCTGAAAAACGAAGTTTACTAAACACACAAAAACTGGAAAAGAGTGTTCCACGACTGAAATGTATCGGAAATTGCTTATTGCGATTGTATCTACAAAATCCTCTAAACGCTTATTTCTCTGTGCCCACCATCCACGGCTGGGATCGGCACAAATACACTTCAAAATGACCGTTCTGTGACATACAAAAACAGTTCAACTCACTGTGACTCGTTGTTTTCTTGCCAGAGTATAAGAGAAAGAACGTGGACGTTTTTTGTTCGTCTTTCTTGAGGTTCGATTCTATGCTGGTTCTGTTTTTTTAGATCCTTTTCGTGATACTTTTTGTTATGCTTTATCACAAAATGGCTCACGTGTCACGTGGTTCTTTGATGCACGCGGTTCCGCTTGATAATTATCCGCATTATCATTATCAGTCGCCTTTTCCAACATGATATTCCTTTGGCCCTATGATGCCTGTGACTTGGTTAATAGCTTTCCTTTGTTTTGTTCACTAATCTGTACACTTTTTAATCACGCGCGCTCCCACCAAAAGCGATAATAATTTTGTAAATTCTAAATTTCAATTTGACTATCACCCGTTCGCCGAATACACGGAGAGTTGTTAATTTTTTTTTAATAATTGCTTATTCAATCGTTAATTGCTAGAGATCTAAACTAAATTTTATTAAGCTCCAAATATTAGCGAAGTACAGGCTCACTTTAGGAAGTGTAATGGTCAAAGAATCTGCGTTGCTGCGATATGGTATTCAATTTTGTTTGTTCGTCGCAACTCTCTTCAGTTTTACTGTTGAACTGTGTCCGATTTACTTCATGGCATTTTCTTACAATAGTATTCTACGTCTCCGTGGTGTTGTAGGTTGGCGTTTTTGTATTCCAATCGCTTTGAGTACGTGTCTCTTATCTCTCTCATCTCTCCTATCTCCAGCACCAAGCGGACTTATTCTTCTTCTCACTCATCGCACACCACTTTGAAAAGCACTTTGTTATCGGGAACTGCCTTATCCGAAGAACCTCTTACCGTTTGTCTAGCTACTAGCACCTCCCATTACATCCACTATTTAGGAACAGCTGCACTTTTCCACTACCATGTTCGGTATGGTGCTGTAGATCACGTTGTAACTCAGATCAAAGTAAAGCAGCTTGATCGGTCGCATCTTTTTCGGTGAACAGCAGGGTATGGCCGAGGTGCTCAACTGCATCACGTGCGTATGCTCGTACTTGGGCAGAAACGTCATCATGCACTCGCCGGCGCAGTACGAGGCCTCATAGCGCTTCGGGGCAATTATCCAGTCCCATCCGAACTTCTCAAAATCCACCGTTAGCGGATAGCGACAGCAGCGTGTTTCGTTCGCATTTTCATCACAGTTCAGCGACAGGTTGCGCTTGATGCGTTTTTTCGGTGCATCGCGAAATTCGATCTCTATATACGGCGTCTACACGGTGACAGTTGATTGAAGGTGGAAAGAAAAAGGAGATGTTAGAAAATGATTACAAAAATATGCTTAAATCGGGTTTGCCAATCAATTTAACAGCTCTATTATCTACGTTAGTTAGTGCTAGTGGCGGTTTGTTGGTCGTTGGCATTTGAAGAATCTTGTCATGTCCTGTGAAGAAACTATAGGGAGAAATAATTAGGATAATTAAGTAGCTTTGAAAGCGGAACTTAGTTTTCATAGAAAATGTCGCTCGCTGCAAACATTGAGCCATGGAGGTGAAATTTTCATACACTTACCAGATCGAGCTTAGTGCTTTCAATATGTCTTCATGCAGTATATATAAAAATGTTGGTCACTCGAGAAAAATTCCCAAGAGATCATAAAGCAGTTGCATTCATTGGCTAAACTGTATTTCTCTCCGCAAATAATGATAGTACCAGCGATCATACGTCTTTTGTTGGGTGGTTTTGTGTACATGCGTGTGAGAACGTTTCTTTTCAGACGACGCGAGAATGTGCCAACAGGGTCACCACACAGAATTATTATCAAGCTCACGCATGCCAACACGTTGAGAGGCCATAGTTATTAGCATGCAGAGCACTGCCACTATTTCTCTGTTTCGCTTTTACTACATTTTTCTTGTTTTACAGAATGATCTAGAATAAATTTAGCCTTGTTTTCATAAGTTTGGAGTGTTTTTGTCATCATTATTAACCATATTGGTTTATCAATCGCTCACCCGATTTGCTGCAAACTGTGTTTGATTGGCCCAACATTGGCTGCAACAGAACGCCTAATTTCAAGCTACACTCGCAACGTATAAAAGTGTGCTAAAAGCTAAAAGTTACCAACGGAGGAGTACAACGGGCGAAATTTAAAAAAGAAACGTTTTTAAATAATTTTTCCTAACGCCTAACAAGTAAATCTCGATTGTACGTCATGTCTTTATTATCTCTTCCCTTGGCTTCCCGCAGGTGAATCTTTAGCAACGTAATGTTGATGAAATACGAACAGTTTCAATGAATTTGGGAAACAGTGCGCCTGTTTTATTCTACTAGTTATTGCACCTACCACTATTATTATTATATCAATCCACTACGTACTAAGGTGAAAGGTGGCTGGACTCAACATTGGCACGGGTTCGGAGTCATGTTTGTTAGTAGGCGATGACATTCCCGTGCAAAGCAGAAAACATGATGCACACAAAAGCCAAACTAGTTACGATCGGGAAACCGAATGCGCGCCTTCACGGTAAGCTTGCGACACAATGGGCTACCAACACACACACACACACGCACACATATCAACTTCCTCTCTCTCTCTATCAGGCAGGTGATTGGAATTTCATTTAAAGTGTACGTAAATGTCTTCTACTATTCTGCTTTTATGTGTAAACCTGTATCACTTTTTGGTTTGTCGGTATCTACCGAGTGCCCGGTAGATACAGAGAGTTACAGACTATTGGCTGATAAGTTTGCAAACGAAGTTCTAATAATTTTCAACGACACTGGAATCTACCAAGACCGGCATAAGGTAACGCAATATCACACGTTGAATGCTAATAAAATGGCTATTAGGTGTGATTTGACGCCTCGAAGCAAATTCAGAAGCCTACTTCGTCTTCGCCCAATTGCTTTGAGAGATGTCTATCTGTACTGAACGCTGTGTGCGCAACACCCTTAACTTGCGATGATAAAAAGTCGAAAAAACACGTGGAAAACATTATTTTCTAATACCTCGCGTATTCACATTGTAAGAATTTTTCCGTTCATCTAGGATGAAATAGTATATGAAAGTTTTATAAAAGTAATGAACTTGCGTTTGATCTTCATTCATGCGTTTTACACTTCTTTTCTGTTATATAAAAAATCGAAAGACCACCACCAAACACCACTTAGCAGCGTTAACTGCTGTTTTGCTTCAATTCAATACAACACTGTGGAGTGTGTGTGTGTGTGTGCTCAAATGTGCAATAATACGTTACTTTATTAGAGTTTTGTCACTGGTGCAGGCCAACCGCTAGCGGCCGCACACAGCAATGGAAGAAAGAGTTGGATTATATCGAGACATTATCTAGTGTTCTAGAGAGAAGGAAGAGTGTTCAAACTATTGCACTTTTTCCTTTGCTTTTTATCTTTTTTCCTTCCCTTCTTTCTCCTGTTATGCGCCTTTATATTGTTTAAGAAGCCTTTTTAGTTGTATCTTAATTGTTACTATAACGTAGATATTTTATTCTGCTTTTCATCCTTGCTGGATTGTACCTCGCGCAGGGTGTGATCCCATGATTCGATGGCCCCCTGCCTGTGCCACTTGTAACGAAACACTTGTAACGTTCTTTTTATGGTTTGACCAGTTTCATCATCATTTGGAGCATGGAGAACAAAAAAGAAAACATTTGAAATTGCTTCTACGTGCCCATTTCCTTGACCTCTCTCTCCCCTCGTCTGTCTCTCATCACGTACTGTTTCCTGTGGCAGCGACTTAATGAATAATCGATAACTACTATCATCATGCATTTACACATGCTATAAATATATTGAATGTGTATATATATTTCTATATATTACCAATAAGTGTATATAATGAGCATCCGTATCTGATTTGTTCCATTTCTTTGAGGTTGAGAAAGGCTGAAGGAAATAAAAAGACAACTTATGTAACATATCTACGGTCCATGGGATTGGTGGTCCCTCCATCGTTCATGTTGGCGTATATAGTATTTTCTCTGTATTGACGCATAAGATTTTGCATCATCATCGACCGAAGATGACCTTAGCAAAGTAAAACGAAACATGCTTCAAAATACAACATACCCAAGCACAGCACAATGCGGTGCATGCGATCGTCAAGCTAGTTTTAGGATGATCTTAATTGAACCATTTATCTCAGTTGCTGTTTGCATATATGCGTATTTGCTATTGCACTTTTGCTCACGAACCAGGAATATGAAGCCAATAAAGCGAGAACATATTGCAAAAGCCCACAGCGTCACCTTCAGCGGGCGTCACATGCTTTTCTTTAGAACTTTTACAAACCTTTGCCCCGAGCGATGGGTATCGCAAAAAGGTTTACAGAAATTTTTTGGAATTGACACATTCTCGTTAGGTTATCGTAAAAGATTGTTTAGTGCTTCGTATTTCTTAAGTAACTAGAGTACCGAATGTGTGCGTATAAAATACAAATTGGACTGCCAGAGGTTAGAATAAACCAACACTCAAACAACACACTACACAAAACAAATCAAGGATTATTGGTTGACGCACAAGGATAAACAACAAAGAGTCAGTTTGATAGAAACCGCGGTTCAACAAACGCCACGTAAATAATTTCAATCTCCTCCCGTGATTAACGCAAATTTGAAATCCTCGTGCTTTGGCAAATAGTATTCTACCTCACCGCGACGGTGCTGCGCCACTTGCTTCTCGTGATTTCTTGGGACGAGGCGGTTTCGGCCAATTTTGCAGATTATCAACAAAGTGTATAAACTGCGGGAGGAGAGTGTCTTTGCATGATTGACCCAGCGTAAAAGAGAGCTTCCAATGTTACAAAAGTTTGATACGACAGCACACTGCTACAATGGCGGTTTAGCAAAAGGCTTGTTTCCACTACTCAACTACCATACAAACAACGCTACTAATTCTCTCGCAAAAAAGAAGTGATAGCCAGGAATGCGAATAGTTTTGCAGTATCATATCTGTACTGCACAAACTGAAAGGGCGCTTCCACTTCGGGGTATTTGTTCATTATGCTACGGTGTATATTTACTACGGGTGGTGATATAATACTATATCTGTGCTTGACTATACTTAACTGAGCGTTTCTTCAGTTTTCAGCAAATGTCCTTCCCACTTTGCCCTACTGCAAAACTCGTACTAAAGTGTATCTCTACGGAGTACTAGCCAAACGAACGAGCTAACGAACTGATGGTTTGGCAGCGTAATTTCTACAATGCAATAGATAAGGTTCGCATCGATTGCAAACACGATTGATAGCATCACAAAATGTGTCCTGTAACTGTAACTATCCACACTTCCATCGTACATTCCGCACTTACGAGCGAGCAAAGCGAAAAGGCAAAGTAAACGGAGTCCTTAAGGCTTACATTACGCGTCTCAACGGTGTTTGCAAGTGCCTGTATACGTAAATTGCTTAGCGATCATGTGTTGATCACCAATTGAAGACGATCTCCTCCTAATGTTAGACGATGAAAGAAGCTCCAATTACTCAGCATGCCATAATATCAACCATTTGTGATAAGGCAATTGTGATGATGATGTCCAGAGGGACAGAGGGACGGGACTGTATACAGTAGTTCTTGTTGTATTTTTGAATAAATAAAACCAAGTCAAAATTCGAGACCAAACGAGGAAAGCTTCTACGAACATTAGGTGTAGCTTTTATGCCCCTATAATTGCAACCGAAAACAACGTACTATATCAAGCTGGACTACAACCGACCGTCCGGCGGCCGGTGTGCATTTTGCAAATCATTTTCAACCATTTTTACTATTATAATTTTAATCATTCTTGCTGTTGAATGTCTTCAACAAATCAATGTTATATTTGATTTAAAAAAACACAAGAAGAGCAGCGGTAATAGCGCTTCCCGTTTTTGGCCAAATGGGACCCTTTGTGAGGTGATGATGAGTTCGTGTGTCTTCCAAAATGTGCGTGTGTGTAGAGAGAAAACCGATTAGATTACGAATGTGTTTTCAGTAAGATAGTTATAATACACTCTAATACGCGAAGTTCATAAGATTTTTTGCATGATCCATGTTGTTTTTCTCTTCTTCTCTTCGGTTCTTCATGATCCGTGTATAATATAATCGTTATCAATAGAATTGCGTTACAATTATTCGTTTTACAAAATACGTGTGTATATTGTACGTATGCGCACAACAAACCAGTCACAAAATGCTGCATTGTTTTGTTCTAAACGTATTCCTGTTTGTTTCGAGATTTGCTTCTTCCCCTTTCGATCGCTCTCTCATATTCGCCCTTTCGTGTCTGCCAGCCGAAAAGGCCAATTTTTAGTGCTTTTCCGCTTGGGTAGAATAACGAAGCGGTTCCTTCTCGGTGAGCATTTATCAAACTGCAAATTGATCGAAGGTCGGTGTTACAGGACTACTACATCTTCAGGCTCATCGCTTCCGTATGACGATAGTTGCATACGTAGATATATCGTATCTTTTTTTATAATTATTATTATATAAACATGGTCAGTCATTTGATTGTTTTTTTGTAAGAATTGTAAATATGGAGCTAAATATGAATATGTGTATAGGGACTGGCGCGTATATGCTGATGTGCTTTCTGCCACAGCACTGCCACATGTACGCCCGTAATAGATTCAGGTTCAAGATGAACAATTAAGATGTAACAATCAGAGTGTAAGTCTGTTGGAAAAAAGTTTTAACAAGAATAAAGTGTGTGTATGTGTTACATGCATATCTACGATCAGTTATCGCCACTATCGATCACCAGAGAGCAGATCTACTAGCGGTAAACTAGAACACTGGAAACACTTCGACCCACCCGGCCGACCAAACCACGACGGATGACCCTCCGTCTACGTTCAATGATGATATGTTCAAAGATCGTCGATGTCGATGATAAAAAATGTACAATGTTGAGCGCGGTGCCACTCATTCGCCGCTTACGACACATACATACGGGCGCAGCATCGAAATGACGGCTGGCGTTACAACCGAGGTATGGTCGAGATCCTCTTGCTATGCTCTGCTTGATCTTCGCTTTACTTTGGCCACTTACCGGCAGTGGCACATACTATTAGGAGCGTCGGATCATAATGGGATGTGTTGTTGTGTGTTGTGAGTTTTCTAAGTAGCGATGGTGAAAGGGCAATAGATTCCCGTCTCATGCCGTCTTCTCATTTGCCGTCTGCAGGGCACAGGGCCCTTTTGTCGTCCAGTCTACTTGGATATGCGGTTTGATGTGATGGGTGTGATGTAGTTGAACACAGAAAAATTCTTCTTGTTTTGTCACATGAGGTGATTAGTAGATCGCCGACCGACGACGCAACGATTGCTTGCTCTCTTGTCTTGTCAATTTTTACATTCCTACCCACTTTCTACTCTACTTTACGCTTCTGCTCTGCGTGAAATCTCACTCACTGACCTGATCCCCAATTATCTTTGTGTTAAATTTTCATGTCCTCCGTCACACAGCCGCGCTCTATCGAAGCCACCTGCGCTTACGAAGTATGACTTTCGCAAATCATCTTTTTGGAAGGTGTCGAAAAAGGAACCCTCCTGTCATTTGCGGTTGTGTGTTGTTTTCTTACGGATTTCCTTAAGCCAATTGATTTGATTTCTTGTACACCACAATATTTAAATATTGTATAGGTTGATTGCAAAGCAACATCACAATTCTATTCCATCGTCCTCACCATACTTCTCTCGATCGAGAGGCCTCCCTATGCTCCTTAACGTTATCGCATATGGCCCCCGGTCCCTTTAGAGACGGGAGCTTCGTTCGTCGTTTACTGTTACGGGGTAATGCTACGGGTGGCGATTTAACTAGAGAGGAATCAACACTACTAACAGATCCCTCGGGTGATGGTGTCTACGGAGGAGTCGAAAAATTATGTGGAAAATCGGGCATTGTCCAATGACGGTCGCAACACGAGCGCCCCTTCGACCCAAAAGTTGGGCCGATTAATCATATTCTGCCACAGCGACAGCTCTTTACCGGTCGAATCCATCCACTCGACGGCCCTGCCATTATGTTTACCTTCATTTGTTCCAGTGTCCAACGGTGTAGATGTTGGCATTTTTTGTCAATCCAAACGGCATAGGCATGCGAGAAAGAAAATAAATCGAGATCAGAAAGTGACAAACCCATACTCCTCTTTAAACATACGGAAGTGGGACACCTGCACCAGAGAAGATCAACTTGGTTTCTTACGCAGTTTAATTACATTAATCCGTTTCTACACGAACGAAAACTCAGGCCGCACTTACCGTTTCCGAGGGAAAAGCGAACGCCACCCAAAAATTCGTTACTAGCCAGTCGATCGTGATCCCAGATTGTCAGTTCTAGAGCTCGTTCGGACAGTTCTGCGAGCGAAACATCTTCGTAAACGAACGTGTAGTTCCAAATCGGCGAGTTTGTTCGCTTTATAACGGGTGTTTTCTGCTTCGAACTCCGGTTCTTATCCGGCAGCAGGTAGCTTAATGAAACCGAAACGATTATTATTTACTGCCTGCGAAAGCTGTGCAACAGAACGGTTACCTTTTGCAAAACGCGTCACAAGCACCGTTGGATTTGATCGGTTGCAAATGTTTTGCCTCCTTCACCAGCACGTGCAGCGCTCCCTTACCGTGGCCGGACAGTATCGACGAGCTGGACGTTAGCGAGCGGGTGCTAAATTTGCGCAGATTTAGCGTGCTGAAGCCGCTACCACCAACGGTGGCACTGGAACCGCCTCCGATGCTACCGCTACCATCACCGTCGGCCGAAACGTACTTCAAACCAACGATGATGTCACCCTTATACGCCGACAAGTCTTCGAATGGTTCACTCTGTGGGGAAAAAGACGGCGTGTCGGCCATTAGCGATGCCGATGACGGTGCTCCAAGTGCTTACCCTTTCCTGCAGCTGGTACCATTGAGGTTGCGGGTTGTCAAACACCTTATCCTGCAGTCCCATCATAACCTCACCCAGAAAATCGTTACGGCCAAACATATCCGAGTGCCAAACCGTCGCCCAAATTGTGCGTGTCTGCAGGCTGCTTAAGCTCATGTGAAACCGAAGTACCTCGTCGAACACGGGATTCAGGGTGTGCTTTTTGACCTTTGTCTTACGTTTGCCGCCCTTCGATTTGTCCGGCAACAGGTACACCTAAGAGCAGAAACACACACAAACTATTACCGGGGAGCGGCGATCGACGATCGTGATGACCTACCTTCACGTACGGATCACTGCGATTCCGTTTCGTATCGACAGCAGCGAGATCTTTGCACTGCTTCACGTGTATCTCGAGGGCACCCTGCTTGTAGTTGTACTGCATACCAAATTCGATTTGTCCACGAACAGTAACAGTACCGTAGCGTCCTTCTCCCGCCCCCGAGTACACGCTGGCCATCGAGTCAGAACGGACGCCCAGCGAGCTCAGGCTGGCCCGGTTTTGGTGGAGCGCCACCAGCCGATCGATATCTTCGTCCGACTGTGACGGCCAATTGTCGCTGCTACCGGCTCCGGTCGATCCAACCGGCGATGACACCATGCTGCTGCCGCCCCCGCCACCCGCTTTCTGTGTCCCGTTCTTCGCTGGTCCATCCGATCGCTCATACGGCGATTCTCCTGGTCCGTGGGTGCTCGTCGCCATCCGCGGACTTTCACCCTGCGAGTGGTCCTCCTCACCGGCCGCTGTTGAAGCGCCGGTAAGGTCTGGGCTTTGGCTTTCTTCTGAAATGGCAGCGAATGGGATTTTTTGTCACAAAACTAAACTCACGGATAGCGCCACAAACGTCCGGTGCATGATGCGCATGTGACCATTATTTCTTCCTTTAATTATAGACACACATGTCAAGTAAAATTGCAATATGGAAATCGCGTTCATCAGTGAGAACCTTCTGATGACTTATCCCAGACGCCTGCCTTGATCGAATGAACTTTTTTTTATCAATCCAATTGAAAGATGCATGCAAACGTGCGTTTACATGCGACGGATCCATTCAACAGCCAACTCGTCCTGTTTGCGCTGCTGTTTGATGGTTGTTGGTGTGTTGGGAGGGCCACCCCAAGGTTTGTCCCCGCCGCGCACCGCACCTAGTTCAATCTCCCCCAGTATCGCTTTACGCTCGCGGAACGGAGTCGCTAGCCGCTTCCGACAGCAGACGCGGAACTTTTGGCGCAAACTGTTCTCGCCGCCGCCACCGTTGCTTTGATCGTCTTCGTCGAGCTCGAGCGTCTCAAGAAACCGATCCGAAACCGACCGAAAGCTATCGTTCCAATCCCAGTGGGCATTCTTGTGCAACTTCCGTATCGTGCTCTTCTGCGACGCCGAAAGCGAATCGTAGTCGATCGCAGCGTCGCCATCACCGCAAAAATCACCATTGCCCGCCAGCTGTGCCTTGTACGCCATGAAGGCGGCATCGATATCCTCGTCTTCCGCGTGTCCTGCCGCGACACAGCATCCACTTCGCCACGGGAAGGATAGTTTTCGACACTGGCCAAAGTACCGGCAACGGAAACAGCACCAGCGCCAGCAACAACAACGCACTTCCGGTTCCACTACTGTTTGGCTTTCGCTATCCTTGATCGACAGCTGCTGCTTCGTGGTTCTAAGCTTGGCTCCATTTCGACAGCACTTGAAACGCCACCGCCACCAGCGCTTCCGTTTACTGCTCCTAGTCGCTCTTCTAGGGCGTTCTTTGGTTTGCCCGTGTTGTGAGACGGCACCGATCGACAACTTCACTCGCGCACCACTTTGGCCACGTGTGTGACCGCCACCAACTTGCGTAGCAACCTTCCCGCCGCCGGACCACTCCGCTGGCTGATCATCAGCTGTTTGAAAGCTAGCGTAACGGTTTGACGACGACTTTGACTTTTTTTTCCACCATTTTAATTTGCCCATAACTCTGTTTAAGCCTCTACACAGTTTTCGTTTGTATGATCGCACACGGGTCTAAACGAATGCCAACGAGAGCCAAAACCACGCTGGCTGCCGCTCAGCGTGCTGGTCAACTGGAATGTGTCGAACCGAGAGCCGCGCCCCAACGACGTTCACTTACTTTTGCGCGATCGATTCCAATCGCGACAGGCGGGCGAGGAGATGGTGGAACCTTCCACACGCGGCCTGCGCGTCTTCCGCCGGTGACAAAGGGTGTCTCATCATTACACCCGAAGCCGCCGGTAACGAATGAACGGCACGGTTCACCGATTGACGCCGCTTTATATACAGAGAAGACATTTTACCCCGCTACTGACCCGATATTTCGATCAATACAACAACGAACTCAATTTAACGGGTTCGATCTAGCGAGCACAGAGAACTAACGGCAAAGAGATCCTACAATCACTCTCTCTCTCTCTCTCTCGATCGACGGTGCCGCTGCCCTTTCTTGGCTCTACCGGCGCATCCCATATGTACATTGATCTTCGGGATGTCGTTCTGGCGTATAACTCACCACGCTAATAATGAAATGACGGACACCCACGGCAACGGACGGGCGGACGAGTGGTCCGCAAGTAGCAACAGACAACAGCACTTCCTCCCGTGTACCGCCACGACCCCCAGGCCGGTCACCGTTGGGATTGGGGCACAAAATTTAATTGACCCCACCGGTCAAGTGGTCTTAATTGACCAAGATTTGATGCCCGACGTCCGAAAAGGTTGCGCGCGCGGTTGGCACATCGCACGACACGCCCGGAGGAGCACATCATGAATTTGGCGAATTGAGTGTGTGCATTGTGCCCTCGGGACTTCGATTCGAGATGGACGGGTGGTGATTGATGGGAATGTGGGAAAAAGATCCCCTCGTTGGTTGAAACCTATCCGGCCTCGCGCCACTTACCATTCAGCAAGGGTTGCACCCTACTGCGTCGCTCGCGCCGCGGATACACCGGTTGCAGGCCCGGAGCGGACATGGCACGCTTCGGTGCCGCGGAAGGTGGCGTCCGGCTGAAACCTGGCGCCCGGTAACGGGCACTTTTCACGTTGTTCTGCAGGAAATGGTGGTACACGCTTTGCGATTTCTGGCCCATGCCCACCGTCACACCGGTGCTGCCCGGTGTGCTTGCCACCGACGATAGTGTCGATGTGGAACCCGCCGAAACGGGTGTCCCTCCCGTGGCAGCCACCGATTGCATGATCGTCTGCATGTTGGCCGTGGGAAGCCGCGGCAACGAATTGGTGGTGGCGCTTGTAATCGTGTTCTGCAGGCTGCGTGGCAGCGTCGAGCGGGACGCCAGCACCAACCGATTGCTGGCGGCCACCCCCTTGGCCACCGATTCATCCGAATCCGTATCCGCTTCATCCGCGACCACGCTCGACAGGGTGCGCCGTCGGCCCTGCTGCTGGTGGTGGTGGTGGTGGTGGTACGCTGAATGGTGTGGCTGTTGCTGCAGTGGCTGTAGCTGTTGCTGGTGCGCCGAGGGCTGCTGTTTGGCATCGTCCCACAGCTTGGAACCGTCAAACTCCTCCCGTTCGCCCCCGATGCTACCACAGCTGCGGACACGATCGAGCTGCTCTTGGCTGAGGTTTTGATTGTTAAACAGCAGGTCCCCGGCGGAACGCCGCTTCGCCACCAGCACCGACCGCGAGGAAGAGGAGTTGTCCAGCATCGAGAGTTTGGTGCGCGAATCGCCGTTGGCGAGCAGGGCCGATTCGAAGCTTCCGCGCCACGAGAAACGCTCGTAGTCGCTGGCTTCACCACGCTCCTCTCCTACCATATCGCCACCGGGGCCACCGCCGACGGGATACATCTGGTCCCGTCGATCGTGCGACGATCGCTGATCGCCCAGCAACAGATCGTGGCTTTTACTGCGTGGCAGAAGCATCGCGTACGATGCACCCCCGGGCTGCGCTACGCACCCCGTCTGCTGATCTTCGTCATCCTGGTCGCCCCTTGACCGATCCTTACGGCTCTGGTGATGATGGTTGTGATGGTGGTGCTGCGGCAGATACTGGTGGTTCCGGTGCTCCGTCTCCGACGTACTGCTGTCACCGTCGTCCTCGGTGGTCGTAGCAGAGATCGCTTGCATTCCTCCGCCACCGATACCACCGATAGGGCCGACTCCCGCCCCAACGCTCGATTGGCCTGCTTTGCGGTGGGCGATCCTGTGCTGGCTGCCACCAACGTACTCCCGGCCCGACACACCGCCACCGATGCCGATGCCGCTAGTAGCGTTGGACTCGCCACTGCTGACCTCATGCATGAGCGCGACCAACCTGCTTCCGATGTGGTGCATTACTTTCGCGATCAACGGGGGTGACGAGCTCGAGTTGCCACCTGTTGCACCCGCAGCCGAAGCTTGCCGCTTCGGATCCTTATCGCGGGTTTCGCGACCTTCCGGTGCTTCGTTCACCACAACCTTCGACAGGGAAGCCACCAATCGTTGGTACACGAAAGCTGTTTCCTTGCTGAGCGGAGTGTGGTAGTGCGGGTGCGGTTGTGTGGACAGGGATTCCTCTTTGGCCGCGCCCACCAGTGGAACCAACCCGCCGTCGCCGATGTCGCCTTCCTCGTCTTCCTTGCGCACGCTACTGTCGAACTTGTTGATGATCTGCCTACAGCTGGCCGATATTTCTTGCTGCAGCGCCAACGAGTTGCCGCCGATGTGGCCCACGGCATTTCCCTCCAGATCGGAGCTCGTGTAGTCGGAGGAATCGTACGAGTCGGACCACGTTTCCTCGCTGCTCAGGTACTCCACGATCTCGCGCACCTGCTCGTCCCGAATGCCCGGCACCGTTTTCATCAGGCGCGTCAACTCGCTCTCGAAGTACACGAGCTGCGGCGGTTTGGTGCGCATGCTGCCGCCGCGTGGCCGGGCCACCGGCGTTCCACCCTGTTGCGGGGTGTTGGAACCGCTGACGCCCGGTGTGGAGCTGCTCGAGTTGCTCGGATGCTTGCGCGTCGTGTTGGCCGAAGCGGCGACGAGGGATTTGAAAAATTGCCGCATTTTTGACATCATCAGATTCGTTTCCTCATCCGAGCTCCAGTTGTTGAAGCTATCCTTCCGCACCAAGTTCACCATCGTACCGCCGGCCGATCCCTTCTTCGAGAGGCCACCACTCTGACCCCCGGTATCACTTCCGAGGGCCATCGGTGCTGGCACGGTTGCTGGCTCTCTTACGTCTGGTGCGGCGGTCGCTGAGGCTTCCGGCTCTTTGACATCGCTCTTACTTTCCTCCACGATGCCCTCCAACTCAAACCGACCGGCATCCGACACCGCTGCACCCGGTACCTTCCCGGTTGACGAAGCCCCCGTTGCCCCATGATGATGCTCCTCCTTCAGCAGGTCATCGTTGCTGCCGATGAAACCGCTGTCGCGACTGTTTTGCTTCCGCGAACATTCTATCGTCGGCGGAGGGTGCAGAAGGTTTGTCGTCGTGGCCATCACCGCGCCATCCGCACCACCGGCCGATCCTCCTCTGGTCCTCTCGGTCTCTGTCGGTGAAAGCTTCTGCAGAGCGGCGTTACGGCTTTCGTCCGTTTCGGAGCCAGCCGCAACGGAACTCTGGTCGGTGACCACAGCACCACGTACCTCTGGCTTCTTCACCATCGTGTACTTTTTCTTTCGTTTGCCGAGCGAATCGTACGGAGACAGCTCGGCGCGTTCCTGGTGCAAGTACGCCAGTGACGTCTCGTCGCACGTGTCCGTTTCGGAGGAATCATCCATATCGCCGCCCGAGCCGCCGGTTGCAACACCGACCGGTACCAGGTCGGCGTACGTCGACGAAGCGGTTGGCCCACCAGACGATCCCCCACCGGCATCCGGGTGGTAGTCGGACGTGTCCTTGCCAACGAGCAGTAGATTGTCCAGTGAGTTGTGCGACCGGGTTGCTCCCCGGGCCCGTACCAGCCGCTTTCGACGCTGCTCCGGGCTAGCATGCCCTTCGCTGTCACTGCCGACGCTTCCACCACTGCCATCGGAGCCATTGCCACCGCCACCACCGACACCACCACCACCCCGGTCGGTGGTGCTATAGCCGAGAAATCCTGTCAGGAAGTACTTCTCCAAACGCGACGACGCCAAATCGCCCACCGAGTCGGTGGAATGGTCATCGCAGACGCCGCCGTCGGCACAACGGGCACCGGAAACAGCACTACCGGAGGCAGTCCCGCTACCAAGGGAATCGTGTCCGTCACTACAGAGCGAGCTGCTTTCCTCCGACAGCTCACTGTGATCATCTCCGAGCCCTTGGCCGCCGTACCGTGCACCGAGGCCACCGATACCGGATGTGTGCAAATGGCCCACGGCGCCGCTGCCGCCGCCGCCGAGGCCATAGAAAAAGTATTTCTCCAACTCCGATGCCGACAGACGGTGGGCCGGTTCGGGGACATCATCATCGGGCGCACTGCCACCATCGCCTCGGCCGTGTTCTCCTCGGCGGGCCCTCCGCCGAACGGCACTCGATCCGCGCGACTCAATTTCACTCTCCTCGCAGCTCTCCTCCACGATCGTGTGCAGCGTAAAGTCGATCGCCGTCCGATTGTAGCCACGCAGTTCCTCCTCACGATCGTTACAGCCGCTGCCGCCACCGAACGACATCTCTTCGCTCGAATCCTCCAGATCGGAATCGGTGGCCGTCGTCGTGGTCGCGAACTCCTCCTCATCCTGGCTGATCTCTTCCACCCACGAATCATCATCGGCCAGCCCATCCTCCAAGCAGACCACGGCCGACAGGGTGTTCGCGCCCGTCACGACCGTGACGTCGCCTTCCGCCCCATGGCCGAACGGTTTGTTTTGCTTGTCCTCCGCCCGCTCACCACCGTCACAAGCATCTTGATCATCATCACGATCTTCTGCCCTGCCTAACGACGCAGTCTGCAACACACTTTGGTCACCGCACCGTACCAGCTCACCGAGCGATTTCTCACGATCATCACGCTGACGGCTAGACCAACAACGATCGTCACCCATGATTGTTTGCAGTGTTACGGGCCGCCCCACACTGGCTGGCGAAACACTTTCCTCCTGCCCAGCGCTCACCACCTGCGCTTCGCGGGGGTTTTGCTCATGCTCCTCCGTTGAACTCTTTCGATCTTCATCACTTCCCACCAACTCGGAGTGTATCGGAATTGTACCCGGGTTTGGCCGATTTGCGTCGAGTCGGTCCGTGGGGATGATGTGCTGCTTCACGCCACCGCCAGATTCGGCGCTGTCCGAGGCACCGTCTTCCGCAGCGAATCGTTTTGTGGGAGAAGCACTTGCAACGTTTACGTTTCTCGCGTCGTCACTCACCACCCCGTCGTCGGGTGGGCTTTCGATCTTCACCTTTTCCATTCCGTTTGATTCTTGTCTGGGATACCCCGAGACGGCACTACCACATGCGCCGCTGCTGGCGCACAACGTACGGATCGGCGAGCTTTCCGCGATGGTAGTGGTGTCGCCACCCCGCTGTGCTGGTGTTGGTGCTAATGACGTGAGTTGCCCACCTGCAGACGACGTCAGGTTGTGGTGGTTACCGTCGCAGCATGCTTTTTCTTCGCTGCTCGTTTCCAGCGGCGCATACCTGAGCACTTCAGACACGACCACACCGGACGGCGAACAACTTCCCCTCCGAGCGGCCGTTTCTTCTTCTTCTTCTTCTTCGTGCGCTTCCATCGCGGGTTCGCTCTGCACCGTTTGCGCTGGCATGTAATCGGTTTCACCTACTTCCGATAACGCCCGATAGTTGTTGCTGCTGCTGTCACGTTGCGTGCTCGTTATGCGGCTTCCGTATCCATGCACCGCCGACTGCTCCTCGCCCGTCGCCGTGCCCGGCTGTTCATGCTGGACGCTGGTGGCTTCGATCGATTTCGCGACACTTTCGGTCACCGGGTGGGGTGGGCCAGACTGCTGTTCCCACTCGTGCTGTTCGCCCACGTTAATTTGTGTCACTCGCTTCAGAACCACCATCATCCCCCCGCCATCGCTCGACGCCTCACTTTCCGTTCCACAATCGCTCACATTATCCGCAACCTCGCCACGGCCGTACCGCCGTGAGGCTACGCCAGCTTGTTGGGTGACACGGCTTTCGTGATCCTCTTCTTTCGCTGCACACCGAGGATTAACAAACATTATGGCACTAAACTTTTTATGCGCCCGCTCATGGATGTTGCTTTCGTCATCGCCCGCGCCCTCGGTTCGCTCGTGATCGCAGCAACCACTGCGATCATCGTCGTCGTCGTCGTCGTCATCGTCGGTTGTATCGCCACCGCTGTCCGTCCGATCACTATCGAACCGCTTGATCGGTTGTAGAGAGGAGGAGCAGGAGGAGGAGGCCGATGCCGGAGCCGGAGAGGTGGCCAGCGATGGGGCCCCGCTACTGTGTTGTTCCGGCCGGAAAGAGTATTTGCCCCGCATCACCTTGCGGCAGTGTTTCTTTCGTCCTGAGCGAGGCTCGTCGTCGTAGCCGCCGCCTGCATCATCATCGTCATCGTTTTGCGAGCCACTTGCACTACTTTCCGCTTCAGTCGTTGCACTCGACGATGTCGAGTAGCCGTCCGCGCTGCCGCTGCCGCCGCCGCTACCGCTACCGGTTCCACCAGCCCTAGATTGGGCCAGGTGGTACAGTAGCTCGTACTGCAAATACCCTGATAATGTGTCTTTGGCGGTGGCCGTCTCGTTGGTTCCGAAACTATTTTTAAACACCTCGCCATCGGAGGGCTTGCCGTGTTTGTGCCCAAGCAAAGAGGTGACCGCTCCGTAGCCAATGGCGGCCGAGCTGTCGCCGTTTTTATCAACCACCGTGAGGCGCACCAGTTTCACATTATCTTCACTATCACTCGTCGGTTGGCACGGATTTTGGCTCTGGGTCTCCATCGGGCGCACCACTTTATCGTCACTCCTATCGCTCGCCCCGCCACCGTCGCTGGCCAGCGTAACACCTGAAACACTCGGGCTCGGATGGTTATCACGGTCACTGGCGCCGTTCGCCGCGATTCGAGGGGTCCGTAGTTCAGTTCCGTCGATATGGTCCGTTTCTTTCAACCGATCCGGCTCCGATGGGCCGTGGCTCAAGCCCTCGTCGTCGAGGCTGCGAACCCTTCCGTCCATCCCAGTATCGGCTGCCTCGGCAACTGTGGATCTGTGTATAAAAACACTAAACCGGATCGCAGCTCCTTCGGTGCCGCTTGCAGTACCCTCTGCAGTACCATCGCCGGTTCGGGCCCGAATGGTCGTCGCCGCCTCCGCCGCCGTTGTTGCTGTTGTTGTTGTTGTTGTTGAGCTGGTTTCGTTGCCCAAGTTCGGAACCGGAACGACACAGCGGGGCTCGTGTAGTGGTGCGGTACTACCACCATCACCAACACTAGCAGAGGGAGCCACCGCCGGGGGCACTGGGCACCGCTGGCGCTGCGATGGGGACGGTAAACGACTTTCATCACTTACACTACGACCGACACTGTTCGCACGTATTGCACCACACAGCGAAGCAGGCGATGTTTTGTGCAATTGCACACGATCGTCTCCCGCCGTCGTCGCAGCATCCACTGCACTCGCGGCCGCACTTTTCCGATCGACCGGAGCAGTCCGACAGTTTTCGGTGGTATTGTTGGCGTCCAACAACTTTGCTTCCGGTGGTGCCCGTTTCCGACAGGCACACGGCTTCGGGCGAGGGGCTGCAAACGCCGCCGCATTCGGTGCTTTCGCTGGTTCCGTTTCGAACGAGCGTTGACGATCGCCGCTACCTTCGGCAAACTTTTGCCACAGCTGCTGTACCAGGTCTGCCCGAAGCGCCTCCTGTTCGTCCGTTTTGGCCGCCTTGTTGACGGGGCCTCCGTGCATCAGCAGCAGTTGCTGCTGCTGTTCGTACAGCCAGCTTTGAAACGCGGCTATTGGCACGGGCACCGGAACGGGAACCGGAATCGGCACATACTGTGTCGCCGTAGGAGTCTGCCGTCGGTTGCAGCAATCGCAGTGCCCTACCGACGGCGCCGTGTTGCTGTTGGTCGGCTCGGCTGAGGGCGCGTTGCGTGACGGTGGCGGCGACGTTATGTTGGCGGCAGCGGCAGCCATCGCCAGGATCTCGTAGAAAAACGCACTTCGACCACCAGTGTCGTCGGCCATCGCCATGTCCGGTTCGAAGTAGTCCCAATCGCACTCCTCCAGCGAGCTGCGATGGTTTGATGGGGTGCGCTTCGCGGTTCGATGGTGCGACGAGGAGGTGGAGCTACTGTCGTACTCTTCCTCTTTGCTGGACGAATCGGAACTGACAAACACTAGCCGATACTCCTCGTAGTCGGGAGGCCCGGCCACGGCTGCATTCACGCGAAGAGTGGCCTGCGTCCGTCCCATTTCCGTCTCCGACGACGAGTAACCACCGAGAGTGGCGTTGTCGTCAATGAAACCGACCGCGACGGCGTGCCGACTTTGAACGCTGCTGTGGCGCTCACCTACATTCCGGGGCAGGACAACCAGGCAAGTCCCGGTGAGAGGATAACAGTATTCGATCAATTGATGGATTGGCTCAATCACTACTCTACACTACGCCACGCCACAGATTAGTATGGTAAAATCGCCGATGGAAGCAGCGATCGTTAGCAAAGCGGCGCTACATCCATAGGACGGGCAACAGGGTTAGCGAAGGTAATGGGGGCCCCACACAGAGGCGTTTGGTTAGTGAGCAACCTACGCAGTTAGTCAACAGCCGATCGATTCAACCCACGATCGAGCACTTACACCAACGGCACTCCAACGAGCAATACCTAAGCATATGGTTACTTCTACCTAAGCATATGGTTAATGGTCACATCGCATACATCGTGTCGCTATCTGTGCGATACTTACGGTTCGTATTCCTGCATTTATTCTCCTCTCGGCGTTGCAGCACAACTTTTTTGAAAATCACTGCTGCTGCCTCGACGGCATTCTGTATCTCTGCCTCTCCCAGGGTGCTCGTTTTGTTGTCCTATTTTCCCATACCAAGACCACGGGAGTGTGGGGAGAAAAAAAGGACAGATTCAACGAAGACTTTCTAACGACCGATTTCCGACTTCTTTACCGTTGCCTTGTATCGGAGATTGAGGTGCTCGTCGCTGCTGTTGTCGTCGGACTGGTGGCCGGTGCTTTCAGAAAAGATGCCATCATCCAGCGACTTGGACACGTCCACATCCTGACCACCGCCGCCATACTTTTCCTCCATCAGCTTCGACGCGACAATGTCGAGACTCTTCGAGTCCCGCTTCTGTAGCCGCTGCCTTTGAAGTATCTGCTGGAAGGCCGATATTTTTCGCTGCCCGAACGACTGGAACCCAAGGTTCGTACTGGCGGCTTGCCCACCACCTGCTAGGCCAGCAGTGGCCCCCGAGAGCGTTGTAACCGAACCACCGTATCCGGCGTTACCGCGGGCGTTGGTCGCAGCTTCGGAACCGGAACCAGCAGGTACAGCGGTAAAACCAACGGGGGCAGCAGTTGCATCGGGTGGATAGTTTGCGTAAGCGGAAGTGCCACTAGCCGACTTGCCACCGGTAACGGTGCCACAGTCGAAGGATTTCACATTCTTCCTTCGCGGCGATGTCGCCGATCCGATCGCGGACGGTTTGTGCTGACGATCGTGTAGTTCCGTGAGCGGCTTCGGGGAAGGAATCTTGCCCGTGTCCAGTTTTTTCGCGTTATATGTCTGCAGAGGAAAGAGTGGGTGAATATGAGACATCCCACGTACGAAGGAACCATCGATGCTTACCTGGGTGTCCTTCTCAGGATGGGATAACGACCGGCGCGTGATAGCTTTTGGTGGCTTCGCGGCCGGTGCCTCCTCGGAGATCGAACGCATCGTTTCCGGCTTCCGTTTGACCGGTTCCACATGTTCAACGGTGGCCGACTGTACCACGTTCTGCGGTTGCTGTTGCTGCTGCTGCGGGGACGAGCCCTGCTGCTGCTGCTCATCCGATTGATCGTAAAGGTCGCGAGACTTTCGACGCGATCGCAAACGATCTTTCCGATTTGTAAACCCACCGTAACCGGCGAGTGACTCGGGACTGGAATCGTTAGGCTGCGGAGCCATGAACGTAATCGAAGCGTCACCGCTCTGCTTCACCCGTCGCTGCTGTTGCTGCATTCCACCGATCGGAAGTAGATGAAACGGGGGATCGCCCCCGTGTGCTTCGCCGCCTCCGTGTTCCGCTTCACCTTCGTACCCGAGGGACAGTTCTTGATCCTCATAAAAATCTCCGTACCCTGGCAGGGCGTGACCGCCGCCGTAATCGACCGCGCCATACCCGACGCCACCTGATCCTGCCGCCGCCTTCATCTCGTCCGCCATCGTTTGCTTCGCCTCGGCGAACGTTTTCTGTTTGGGAGATGATGATGAGTGCTTGCCCTGACTAGTGCCGGTGCCGGTGAGATCGTCTCTCACGTGCTCTTGACGTACCAGTCTCGGCGAGCGCCCACCACCGGTCGGTATTTCCGGTAGCAATCGCCGCCCCTCGCTCACCGGCGGCACCAGCGATCCGACGGGGATCCGGCTGGCCCCGGCCACCGCCGTCAGCGTGTACTCTTCGTTGCTGTGGCTGCGCACCTTCATCATCTTTGCCACCGCCGACGACAGGGAGGACGAGGACGCATGGTTCACGGCAGCACTGCCGTGGAAAGGCACAACTCCTCCGCCGTGCAGGTCGGTGCCGGTACCGTCCGCGACGGCAGATGCACTCGGGAGCGTCGGGAAGTGCTGTTGTGAGTGAAAGGGACGTGGTGTAGGTGCCGCAGATTGGGGAAAGAGAAAGGACGCTTTCTGGCGCGGCGAAAGGGGCATAAACTTGGTCCCAACCGGCACCGCCAGCGAGGAACTCATCGTTGCCCCAAGCATCTGCTCGGGTGTCCCGCCACCGGGCGACATCCCGGGTGCCACCGGCGACGGGCCGGCGGTCGGTGCGCTTTGCTGCGGTGCTGCACCTGAAGCTGCCGATAGCTGCTGCTGCTGCTGCTGCTGCTGGGAGGCTGGGAGCGTGTTTTGGCGTGCAAAGTCAGGAGAGCGTTTGATGCTGTGCGGTGAGAGTTGCTTTTTGGGAGGGGATGTGGGAAGCAGCTTCATGTGCTGCTCGGGGTTGGGCAATGTCGCTTGACGCGCCATCTGGTAGCGGGGCGTACGCTGCTGCGGTCCCTGGTGCGGGCTGGTGCCACTGCTTTCGCTGGCGCCCGGCCCCGACTCGGTACCACTGTCCGGTGACTTGTTAAACACCAGCCGATTGGGAGAAGTGGGTAGCTGGCGCGGCTGGGCCGGTGGCGGTGCGTTGCCCACCGTAGATGACCCGGCCGCACCACCACCGCTCTGCTGTGATGGTTGTGCGGCAAGGGACGAAGAGGAAGGCGAAGAGTGGGATTGGATCTGCAGCAAGAAGGGATCGTTCGAGTTCGAGGGAAACGTTGATTGTCGAACGAATGGCGGGTAGCGCTGCGATTTGCCGCCACCAGCTTCCGCCGGCAGCATACCGTCACGTTCGGGCGACTTGGAGTACAGGTTCGTGCGACTGTTGGGCGAGGAGGACATCATGATCATGGGGCCGCTGCCATGCACCAGACCACTGCCGCCTCCGGCAATTCCTTCTACCATCGCCTCAATCGGTTTGCACGGAAGGGTTGATTGTCTGCGTATTTTGTACCGTACCCCGAGCGGTGACCGATGATCCGAGCCGCCACCCTCGTCCGTCTCATTGTCCGTCTGGTACGGGCTCGTGTACTGTGGGCTCGGGCTAAGCTGCTGCTTCGGCGATACCGACGGGGGCATCAGATTGTTATTGCTTCCGTAGAATATGGAGGCGGCCGCACCAGCCTCCGGATTGGGCAGGGTCGATTGTCTTGGTGGCATGGCGCGCCGTAACGCTGACACTGCGGTCGTCATCTTCCGCGGACCGGCTCCTCTAACGTTGCCCCGTTCGCTCTCCTCCTCGCCCTCGGCACCGTACTCTTCATCGTAATCGTCTTCGTCCGCCATCGAGAGCGGGTTAAAGTAGGGATGTTTCACCAGCGACGGGTAACTACTTTGCGACTGTTTGCGCGGCAAACTCGGGTTCGGATATGGCTGCCCGTCCGGACCGTTATCATCTTCTGCATCTACAAAACAAACACGTGAATGATGCGGCACAGGTTAATGTTTCGCCCCACAGGGAATGATCGTGCCCCGGGGTGGTTGGTGTGTACCACGCGAGGCCACCACGCGCCCACTCGCCACGGTGGGCGCCTCTCAGAGTCTTAGAAAATCATGAACCAAAGCAATGCGGCGAAGATGGAAGCGAGTTCAAATGACGCACGAGCGAGTGCTGGCGGCGTGTCTAAATGAATGGAAAAAGGTAAATATGCAATATTATGTGCAGCATGATACGAGAGTTCTAGAATGGGGTGTTTTTTTTCTACAAGCGCTAGGCTGGATGGTTTGATATGCTCACGATGTTGCCGGACAAAGCATGACTTTTGCATGGAACGCTGTTGGTAGGTTGATCCCACGACTTACTGGATATGGTCCAGGAGCGGCGTATGCTCTTCCTCAGCCACTCCGCGGCCGGTAGGTAGTCCTTCGAAACAGAGCTACGCCGCTGCAGACTGCCCTCCGTGTAGTTGCTCATCCAGTCCTCATCAGACAGGTGACTCGGTCTTTCGGGGCTGCAAGAAGTAACCGAAACAATTGGGGCGTCAATTAGGTGGCGATAAAGAGACCTTAAAAATGTTCAACAACAACAAACGAAATGCCGAGCTAGGTGAAAAATGACACCATCATGAAGGAAGGGCACTCTGCCACCTGCCCCCAGCGCAATGTTTGAAGATTGATAAGTCACGCAGATCAGTGTACAATCGCCCGAGGGGCGGCGTCGGCGGATGGCGACTCGTGTTTTTGTGCTTGGTTTAAAAAATCTGAACCTCCCTCTTTTCCCAACCAACGCACCCGCGACCGAAGATAATGTGAGTCACTGTCACCCTAATGGATCGCGAAACTTGGAAAGCGGTTCCGCACGCTTCAGATGCGAGAAGTCGTCGATAGTCTGTGTTGCGGTTAGCCGACAGCCACTAATGACAATCGCGATCGTCCGCCCGTTACGCAAATGAATGTGAATAACTTGCATGTTCTTGGCCAACGCGCCAACAAACCGCCCAACGGGCCAATGTACTTACAAGGTGCACGCGTCCGGTCGCGAAGCTCCGGAGAGACCTGCGAACCTACCGAGTGGCGCAATCGAATCGAAGAACACGAACTAATGACGCTGCTGAAAACCACAAATCGGGGCCGGGCTTTTCGGACTCGTTCCGACATTCCTTGTGCGTGTGTATGCTGCTGCTGACTCAGTCAGGAGCTTAAAACCCCCCCAAAAACCGGGACTAACACCAAGTGCAACCGCATCCTTCGTCCAAACGCAAAATACCTCGCTTCGGCGTTCAAGTCATTTGCCATTCCGGGCGCGTTTTGGCGCTGCTGGAAGCGCAAGAACCTTTCACGGCGACAGCGCGCCCGGTGGCCGGTTAACAGGTTCTCTTTATTATCCTGCACACACCACTTGCTTCCGAGGCTCGTCTATTTTTAACCAGCCACCTTTTCGATTCTCACACGTTATTCGCTTTCGTTGTCCGCGTTCTTCCAGCAGACGGAACTCACCTGCGCTACTCCCCGGTGCAGAATTGTTTCGTTTACAGTAAAAAGCGCATATTCCGCATTTGCCAAAGTTTCCACCGTGCCGCTATTGTTTCGTTGTGTTTCTTATGACCACCACACACCGCAGAAGACGCGAGGAACGAAAAACACCGTCCGCACTATTCAATCTGCTGGCTCAACTGTTGCTTTCGCCAAGCCTGCTTTGCACGCTCCTTCCATTTGCCCCGGCCACACGTACACACGCGCGCACGTTGCTACCCGGAAAAAGAACCCAACAAAACACGAACAGAACACGAAGGAACGGGTAAAATCCGTCGGCACCCACACAGCGGCCAGAGCTTCTCTCCCGTGTGTGGGTGCGTGCGCTGCGACTCTCTCTTTCTCTCTCTCATCCAGAAAGCAATCCAGAGCTTACGGCCGAAAGCCGAATCCACCTGTGATGAATGACGAATCTCACACAAGGATCGCTCCTCAAAAAGACGCAAAGTCTCTCACGGAGAGAGAAGAGAATTTGTTTTGACGCGTGCACGGGTGGATGTATGCGGTAAACTACCACACCAACACAGGGCATGTGTTGCTTCATGGAGGCCTGTTGCTAATTGTATCTACCCTATCTTTTTCTTGGTTCCTTGCTCTTACATGGGCCCCCCCCATTTCCACCCACTGCGGTGCCTGTTCTTTGCCGTTGTCTCTCTCTTGCACACCCGCGTTCACTCAGTCCCAGTCACACTTGCCTTCTTCGTTCACTTGCTGGGCCCGTATTTGCATCGTTAATCGCAGATCGCAGCATCCCGCGTCCCGGGCGGCTCAGGTTGGTTCCCGGTGCAAATACGGTACCTTGGACCACCGAGCTCCCCTATACGGGCACCCCATCGGCCGCGATAGATGTCCGGTAGTTCTCTGTCCGGGCGGCGGAAGTGCTGTTGGTTTGCCTTTTTGTGCTCCCAGTATCAATCACCAGTTCAGCTTCCAGCGCCTTTTGTCCATTTGAATTGCGACCCTTACCGGGGGGCTACATGAGGCGTAACGTAATGTTTTTGACATTACAGATCAATGCCAAACTGCTGCGCCTCTGTCAAAACGTTTACGGGTCGGCCGAGGCGTAAACCCGAGCGTAAATACTTTTTGCATACGCTTTGCTTACAAACAGAGGATAATTTAAGTTCTTATTTGCTGGTATAGCAACAAAATCGAAAAAACAGAAAAAAATATTCAGAAATCAATTTTTTCCTCTTCTATTTCTATTTTCTCGAACCAAAAACACGAACGTAAACACGTTTGACATTTCGTTTGTATATTTTTGCTGCCACACGAAGCGTAAACGATTTGACATTACAAATTAATTGTACGCTAGTTTGTACGCCTCATGTAGCCCCCCAGTTATGGTTGTGTTTTTTTCTCCATCTGTCTTAACCCTTCCATGTGGATAGTATTGAGTGGTGGTCTGTTTGGAAAAAGAGATTTGTTCTATTTCTAGTTCCTTTATGATGAACAGGATAGGATCACCAGAAACGCGCGCGGTAACACAAAACAAGTACAACCTACTAGCGCCAAGAAGCAATTCGGTTCCAGTGGCCCAAAGAAAAATTGCAGTTAGGAAAGAGTGGCCCAAAGGAAAACGAAAATCTCTAACGGGGTCTTCCGAAAGCTGTCACCTATCATTTAAAAATAGTTCCATGAGCACATAACCCACATAGCCCCATTGTGCGCCCAAGGGTTAACACTCCAGCCGGCCCAGTGAGGAAGAGCTCTAGAACGTTAGACCTCGTCATCTAGCAATCGTAGCAATGAATGGTGTCATTTATGCGGCGGTTCGGGAATAGAGGGAATCTCACTAAAGTTCACCCTTACCAGGCATCCAGTTGCTTGCGAAGTGGTTGCGTCACGGCGTGGCCCAGTATCGAGTCCGAAAGCAGTTGTGAGGTAGTAGCGCCAGTAGTGGCCATGACTTCCTGTTGCTGGTGGTGATGCTGCAGCTGGTGAATGTGAGGATGCTGTTGCTGTTGCTGTGTTCCCGCTAAACTCATCGCTGTCGCCGGCAGGCCCTGGCTCTGGTGGCCTGGGTGATGGTGGTGGTGCGGGTAGTCCGATCCTGGCAGCTCACCGTGAACCGTGATTGCAGTTGAGGATGGTACATGGTACATGTTGTTGTTGGTGTGCAGCTCGACCAGGGAACGAGAACTTGGGTTGCCCACAGCAGCAGTGGCCACCGTGCCGGGAGTCGGTGGCAATCGCGCGCGACCACTAGCCATTATTTTCCAAAGAGTGTGCGGGACGACTGGAATCTGGGACGATGCTACCGGTCACCCGCAAGGCACGAAAAAAACGCAAAGGTAAAACAAGGTTGGGTAGATGAATTGCGCGCCAACAGATCGAATGAGCCGTTAAGACGGAAGCGAATCAAAAGACCATTTTACTTCTTGCAGAAGGAAGGACTATGATGCAACGTCTTTTCGTTGCCTCAAAAAGGAAGCGGTTAATTTCCTTCTCCTATTAAAATCACACCATACCCGTCACAAGAAACCGCTGGCCACCCCTGTCGCAGCCCGGGCAGGGCACATACTCTGTAACTGACCGGTCCTAGTTGGCGGACAGTAAAAAAAGAGAGCGAGCGGGAGACAACACAAGGAAAGCATAAATGGGACTACAGATTGTTTCGATGCTTCTTCTGGTCCCGCTGCTGGTCACATGTCTCCGCTGGTCCTTGGCAATGCCTTTAACTTGGCAATCGTCAGGTTCGCGTAGAGACGGTCGTATGTCACACAGTATTTACTACAATGTGCACATCGATCGATGGCTAGAGCCTACTTCAACGCTGGAAAGGGTTGTATTGATTATTCGTTGATATCTTTCATCTCGTTAGTCCACCGTGGGCACGCTAAAGCAATCAAAAAAGTACTACTCCACCGGTTCGCTCCCTTTTGCCCGTTGCTTTTGTGCCAAAGTCGGGAGCTGCATGTGAACTTTTCCTACATTGACTCATTGGAGGTTCAATTTTTACGAGCAAAAAGAGAGTATGGTTCTGTTAGTTGAAGGACTAATTAGAAGAAATGGTACAAAACTATCCTACGTAACTTTATGTCTGTTATGTAATCGCTTTAATCCTTCGGATGGGAGGATGAAACTAACAAACATGAGCTGAACAAGATTTTACGTTACGATTTTACGTTGCCTTCAAAATCACCCACCTCGAACGGGAATTATCTGATGCTCTTGAAGATCTTCTCCACGAATGTGGGCGAATTAACAGACTTCCAACGTGGTACATTGGCATCCCTAGATTCAGATGAAGGCTCCACTCCATCCCAAAGAAAACGGATCTGCTTTGCATGCTCGAAGCCCAAGGAATGTTGAGCAAATGTCCTAAGCAATACCCAAAAATGCTAAGCTGCGCGGGGCTGACAGAGACCTTTCGAGCTGATTTATGTCTACGTTGCTGGGGGTGCGGTGGTGGTGAGGGGGAAGGACCAAACGAGCGCTAGTACCTTTGTCGTCGCCAGGCACCGGGCCGTCGTAAAACTTTTCGCGCTTCAGCTAAACGCCTCAACCCACGCACGGAATGCGGCTGGCGTGATAATTAGGCACGTTACACCGAGACTACTTCAAACGAATTCTTCAAACGCACTTCATCGTCACAACGTGCACACACAGACACACACGCAATCCACTACCTTTGTTCTCGCCTTGGATTATTCGAAGAATTTCACATTCATATTTGCCTCGCACCGCTTGTCACGAATCTCACGCTTGCCCCGCACACATACACGCACTTTCACGCTCCAACTGGCCCCGGATATGCTGATTTTCTTCAGTTTCTTCCGTCCGTTGTGCGTAGAGGAATCTCGCCTCAGAGAAATGCGGATTTTGGTTCGGGCAACGGGAGAATCCTGTTCGAAGTGACTGTTGGTTGGAAAGTCTTTCCGGGCCCCGATTTTTTCATACGGCCACGCACACGTGCATGGCGTGTGCCAGTTCGTTGGAGCTGGATTGAAAATGCGGTGCTACGGAGTGGACAAAGTTCCGCGAAAGAAAAACCGTGCCACGCGCGCGACACGACGAATCAATAGAACGCAGGAGGGTCCCGGCGGCGGAGAGACCGTGCAGTGAAATTGTAACAATTAAATGTGCCCCATCGAAGTGCGCACGGGACAGTACGGGCGTGGGATGAGGGGGCAGTGGTGGTGAGGTCGACGGAATGATGAAGAGCGATTAATGTTACACAAACTGGGCCCACCGAAACGGGCGCAGGCAGCAGCAGCAGCGTAGCGACGACGGACAATAGAGTTGACACACGCGCGTGAACAGAAGAAAAAGGAACTACAAACGCTCCATAAATCACTTCAGACGCTGCTTCAGCCCTTTAATAAATCAACCAACCAACCAACAAAAAAGTGCTTTTGAACTTTGCAAAACGTATCCAGGCACTGAACGGCGACGGCCGAATACTACGCGTGAGTCCTCCTCCTGGCCCGTCGAGTCCTGGCGCACTCACCAACACCAGCACCGCTTAGCAGCCAACCAGTTGAATATTTCATCCCATGTCCTTTGCCTGGGCGACTCGGCTCCCACTCGGCTGCTGGGGCCAGGCCAGGACACCATAGGACACTGGCGCGCGAAAGAGAGCGCTGGAGCACGTTACGTTGCGTGTGTATTTACGATGTGATTACTCGAACTCGTGGGCTGACATACTATGGCCAGTTTGCAGCGTTGGAGCCTTCGGCAGCCTACGTGCTAACCCCGCACACACACACACACAGATTTGAAAGGATTTGTACGTTAGGCTGCCTCTCCCACACACAACTGGAGCAACGCAACAGGAGATCCGCCGGGTAACGCAACAGGACTCGCAGGATAGCAGCAGCGATAAGAGCAACCAGAGACACACACAAGCACAGCAGAGGATTAGAAAAATACGGACGAGCGATTCGCGGGCCGAGTACCTAGACCAAGGACCAGCTAAAGGATTTAGCATGTGCGAACTGACTTAAACCGTTCCACATTCCAACACGCTTATGATTGCGATGGCAAACAGTGCTTCCACAACAATGTTGATAGGAGGGAAGAACGGGGACGAACATAGCCGAGATAAATCGGGCCACCCGCCAATTGAACATTAGACTGACGCACAGAAGACGCACGTGCTAATGTCTGATTTTTTGGCACGTTGGGAAGTTTTGCATCCATCCCGATTCGTATGAGTCCGTTAGGGTTATTTTAAGAAAACATTTCCTGGTTCAAAAGGAGACGTCCAAGTAGTCTATGAAATGGCCGTATAAAACAAATGTGCCTGTATGAACTTTGTGCGTTGTCCATAATGAAAGAATATTTTCAGATTCGAAGCGTGCAAGTACTGTTCTTAATGTAGATAAAGATTTGATAGAAAGGGCTAGGAATATCTTAATAACGATTAGCTACCAGAAAGAAGTTAATGCCACAAAATTGGACACATATTGGAGAGGTACTCCATGAAAATTCTCCATGGTAATAATTACTTGTTTCAAAATGTCCACAAACGTACAGTTTCTTGATCATTTCATATCCTTCTTTACACTCATAATGTTATGGATGCTAAAATGCCAGCAGAGTGAGTCTGTCAGAATAATCCCGGAATCGTTAATACAATCGCTACACTTTTCAACAAATGCTAATACAAACACAACAATTTTGGATCCGAATGTGCCGATATTCACTAGTGCCATCCCGAAGCAAAGGTTTGTCCCGTGTTCACCTTGTTTGTTCTTGTTTACCAAATGTTGATACTCCAGACTTCGGCTTCCAAACCTGATATCCTGTTGTCCCTGTACCGTGATTCAGGCCCTGATATTTGTCTGAATGGTCATATTCACGTTTTGGATTGTAGGGAACTGTGGAATTCAGGTATAGATCCTTCATGGTGAAATGTTAAACAACAATAACTAGAATATTTCTATGAATACTTACATTGCAAAGCGTAGTACACTATGTTAACATTATGTGCTTGTATTGGGGTTCTGTTGTTTTTGTTTTACTGGAATTCACGACCAGGATCTATTTCTTTTCGATTCTCTTAAAGGAAAAACATTCCGACTAAATCATTTTTCCAAATTCCGGATTTTGATCATGACAGTAGATAATCTTACATCCTTTATTACACTCATAAGGCATTGGATTTTTATCAGAAACATTATATTTGCAGACATTGTAGTGTAATGCAGATTGCATAACTTCCAATTAAAATATTGAAATATTTTAAAGAGCTTAAAATAGAAGGTCACTTATTACACTTGAAACACATCAAATTTATCAAAACCCATGCAGAGAACACAAAAACGTTGCAAAACGATTTTAGGAAGATTCTTCCGAAAAGAAATGTTGGAAATACAGCTTCATCTGTCAGTTGTCTATTTTTGCTGCTAGCTACCTTGGGCTGCTGAACGCAATCTGTCATCGCTGACTGGTGAAGGGAACTAAGCTAAGCTCTTCAAACTGCGGGGCTACATGAGGCGTAACGTAATTTAAGTTCTTATTTGCTGGTATAGCAACAAAATCTAAAAATACAGAAAAAAATATTCAGAAATCAATTTATTTCTCTTCTATTTCTATTTTCTCGGACCAAAAACACGAACGTAAACACGTTCGACATTTCGTTTTAATATTTTAAACCTGCCACACGAAGCGTAAACGATTTGACATTACAAATGAATCATACGCTAGTTTTTACGCTTCGTGTAGCCCCCCAGAAAGAAAGAAAATCAGAAAACTCTCCAGATTAACAGCAGTTGCATTTATGGTGCGAAAATGCGACTTTTCGACGCCAACGGCGTGACCGATTCCGTGTGAACCACTTCGTGTTAATTGCGAGCGTAAAATGGGTCTGTTTGCGAGCAGGCAAAATGCCACCGTCGAGGAGACGGACGCATTGAGCCTGAACCATCTCTACAAGTATCCTCCCCGTTCGGGTAAGTGTGTCCCGAATTCGCCGCCGTGTGCCAAATTCACCGTTACCAGGTTGGTCTGGTCCGCTTACAACCAACAGGGAACTACTTCGGAACGCATTTCATCATGGGTGGCGAACGGTTCGACACGCCGCAGCCGGAAGCGTACCTATTCGGGGAGAATGCAGATCTGAACTTTCTGGGCTCCAAACCTACGCCAGTGAGTTGGAACGGGCATGGACGTTTATTTGATTAACTAGATTTGTGATGTCCCCTTTTTGCAGTTTCCCTATCCACCGCCGCAGGCAACGGAACCTACGAAAACGCTGAAAAGCTTGGTAAACATCCGCAAAGAATCAGTCCGGTTCGTGAAGGTGACCGAAGGGAGCAACGGTGGCAAACCGGTTCTTGCCAACAGCACCGTCACCGCAACCAATGTAACTGGCAGTGTCCTCGGCGAGCCACCGGGTAAAGCGGCCGTTGGTGTCAGCAATGGGTACAACATCGAGTTCGTGTTCGACGCCGATTACGCCTGTCTCATCACGATCTACTACTTCTGCATCGAGGATATTGGCCCGAACGGGCTGAATTACTTGTCTCGCGATTCGGCCCTCTCCTCCGAAACGTTTCACTTTCAGCGCGGGGTCAACCAACTGTTTTCGGCCCCGCATCACGTCGTTTATCCGGCACTGTACGCGGAGGACGAGTTGACGTACGGCGTCGACAAGGACACGTTGCCGGTCGTGATTCATTGTGTGGTGGGCGACGGAACGGTATCCACGACGGGGGACGACGCGGGCACCAGCCGACAGTCGCACGCCACGATCTGCGTGATCGATCATCACTCCGACGGAACGTACGCATTGCGTGCGCTGAAACAGAAAATCTTTGTCGATGGCCTGTGCTATCTGCTGCAGGAAATCTATGGCATCGAAAACAAGCTGACCAGCAAGTCGGTCACCGACGAAGAGACGGAGGACAACGGTAGCGAGTGTGTGATCTGCATGTGCGACACGCGTGACACGCTCATCCTTCCATGCCGCCACCTGTGTCTGTGCAACTCGTGCGCCGACTCACTGCGCTATCAGGCCAACAACTGTCCGATCTGCCGAGCTCCGTTCCGGGCGCTGCTGCAGATCCGGGCGGTGCAGAAAGACTCAACGGGCAGCGGATTAACCGCCGGTAGCGGTGGCACGCCGGCAGCGCAGAATTCTACCGATGTAAGTGAACTGATGGCGGTACAATTTTACCTTTTTTTAGTGTTCAAAAAGTATAGACACACGTCGCTTAGATAAGCGCACTGTGCTGTGGTTAGATACCGTTAATCTGTCCAATTTCGGGTGATAACTGTTGGTCACGCATTTGCATTTTCTTTGTCCAGTAAATCTCACTCTGTGCTTCTCTTTATGGCGCGATTTCGACAGGGTGCTGATAATATTCCGCCTGGATACAAGACCATATCACTGATCGAGGCACTAAACGGACCCGTGGTGTCAGCGAAAGCCACCGGCAGCGACAACAATGGTGCCGCAACAGAAAATGGAACCGATGGCAATCGGGTATGTGGTCGCGCCGGGTCATCGCAGAAAGGTTTAATAATTATCGTTTTTTATGTTTAATCGCGTTGTGTTTTTCACAGAACACCGAAAATGGGTACGCCTTCCGGGGTAAGCTTTCCAAATCGTCTACCGAACACAGCAGCAATGGGGAGCTCGCCAACGGTAATGTTGTCTCGGAGAAACCGACCGGTGTGGGCCCCGGGGAAGTACGAATGCATTTGCTTGCCTCGGATGGCGAAAGCGGAGCTGGTGGTGCTGCCGAGGGTACTGGAATGACGGTTTCCACCTCGAATCCGACTGTTTGCACGAAAAAAGAGCTTCTCTCCAAGCATTCCCCGCTGATGCAGCGAGCGCCCGTCAGCAAGGATAAGAATCCCCGTGAAAAGGGCAGCCTTTATCGGATCGCTGCCAATGCTAACTGTGGCGGTGGCGGCAACAATAACGCTGGCAAAATAACGAAAATGCCGTCGGATAAAGCGATCGGTTTCCATCTGGTGCACGAGAAAACAGCAACAAATACGGGGCCACTGCCCGGCCTGAAGCTGGCCGATTTGACGGAAAACGACGATGATAGCGATGCCGACAAGTTGGCGCCCTTGCTGCGCAAGTCGGGCAGCTACGAAACAAAGAAACACCCGGACAGCAGTGCCATGAAGAAGCTGCTGACGGGGGGCGGTGGGGCCAACCTCGGAGGTAGCGATGGCGGTGCCGGAGGGAACGAGAAGATTGCATCGGCCGTCATCACGGAACTATTGAAGGGCGCGATACTCGGTGACGGTGGTGACGGGCTTGAAGGCGAAAGTAACGGCATAGCCGGGTTGGACAGAGACACCGGTAGGGAGGGCACTAGAACTGGTGGTGTTGGCATAATCTCGATCGTAGCGGACGATTCAGAAGACTACTACACACCGGAGGATCCTCCCGCGACGAGTCCGTTAAAGGCGATGGACGACGAGTTGCCCCGGGAGCTTGCAACGGGGCAACGAAAGCAGCTACTGTCGGCCACTGTCGGTGCCGTTCCGCCGCCACCGTCGGCACTGTCCGTGCTTAAGGAAGAATCGTCACTGCAGGGCTCACTGCCGGACAGTCCGATAAGCGGCAACTCGCAAACATCCACACGAAGCTCGAGCGACAGCTACTCGTCCAGTTCCAGCACGCGACAGCTGCTCTCATCCGGTGCCGTGCCGAATGATACTCCAACTCACGCACTTAGCTCGGTCGATTCCACTACCAACGGGCATAGCGTCGTCTCGAAGATAGCCGAGTGCAGCATGGAGAGTGATTAAGATGCAGCGTCTATCCGGTTTCTTCATTACGGTAGGTGTCGAGTTGCTTTCCTTTGCACCTTCATTAACTGTAGTTTCCCCACGTTGTTTCAGATACGAATGGGTTCCGTTGATTGTTTTTCCTACAATTCCCGGCAGTAGTTTGTGAAACCCACAAAAGAAATCTACCGTCAGATTAGCGAACGAACGTTGCGGCACGGACCAAACTTCTTCAGCGTTCAAGTTTTGTGAGCCGCACGTTTCCTGTATTACAATTCGTGTCCCGTTTCGTTTACCCCTTTTAAAGGTGCCCACCGCCGCGGTCATGCTTGCCGAGGTGGATCACGCCCGTAGCTAGGTTTAGGTTCTACAGTTTTACCCCCATCACACCCGTTTCTACCGATACGCGCGTAGATTGACGTTTGATAAAAGTACTGTGAATCTGTTAGCTGTAATAAAATATTATTTTCATATTCAAAAACCATGAATCGGGTGCATCTTCTACCACTGTTTGGTTCGTAAGCGATCACGAGACTGTCATCACATCGTAAACGGAAAGCAAGAGGCGAAACATTGAGAAACGCTCATCCCCTTAATAGCTTTATTCATAAGCCATCGCGCCGATTGCATCATCCTGCGAATATATCGAAAAAACCGTACATGGCGTTGTTGATCGTGCGTGTGATCATGCGTCCAAATTTCTGTGAACGAATGGCAAACGGTGGAACAATATTTCTCTTCAACAACAACAGTACTCGCACTTACCAACTTTTGTCGCCTCAGCTTTAGTGGTGAGGCTTCAGTGTGCTGAATTGCGAGACTAAGCACGAGCAATAGAATCACCAAACAGTGCAGAAGCAGCACCTTTCTTTGTAACCGCCACATTACTCGCGGTCGAAATAGTCATCCAACAAACGATCAGCAAGGCGACCAAAGTACCTGCTGTTGATGGATCTACGCACTCGAATGGTGATCAGTTAGTGGGGTGAAGCTTTTAAAAGGTCGACTTCACACGTTTGGTTCACGTTGGCCACTTCGGAAGAGAAAGGGTAGTAGCTCCACAAGCGCCATTTTCTTGAGCACACACGCATCCCGCAGATACCACGGAGGTGTGCATTGTGTTTGATTCAAACATTTCAATGCAATTCCCACAGATGGTTGTGGCCAAGATATTTGTTAAGTTGGCAATCGTATTTGGACGTTGCTGAAAGCCACAAATCAGGTTAAAGGTTAAGCAAACCAAAGTTCAACACAACCCCCGGAGAAGGAAAACTCAGTGATAAGGCCGCCCATCACATAAGGCCGAGCAGCTTCAACAACAATAGCGGAAAGTGACCTAGATGATGAATGGGGAAATCGAAGTGCATCTGGTTCCGTTGGCACCGCACATCGATGGGAAGAAAGAGAAACAAATTGCATTGTCTAGTCGATAGAGACTTAGTGAATTAAATTCACTACAAACCAGAGCAGTGAACTCGGAACTAATTGAAAGATACTATCGCGTTTGAAGCCTATCGGTGGGAGTTTTTCCTGCCCATTTCTCTGCTTCATTTTATTTATTAGGTACTGTATTGTAGTGTTGTTTGTGTAGAGGGATGCATTGTTTTGTCTGTTGAGCATTTCCGCGAAGCACTTGCGTACAAACATCTTTCAAGAAATTTCGTCAACAAGTACAGTTTATTAATTACTTTACTTATTATAGTGATAATAATAATTTAACATTTTACGTACTATTTTTGTTTGCGTGTTCGTACTCGTATATCCATTGTGTCAGCATAGTTTAGTCGTTTAGTCGTTGCTTACGGTCAAGTGATTGGTATTCCCATAGAGCACCGCCATAGTTTCCCTTTGCACAATGAGTACAGGGAACTGGCAGAGATTCATCTCACGCTTATCTGCTTCTAACGGTGATGGGTGACAGTAAAACTGATTTGTTCTGGTGTTGTTTGAGTTTCTAGGCGCGCTACTTGTCTACGATATTTCCTGCTTTTGCTAATTGCTTCTATGTTTAAAATTGTATCTTCTGGCATGATGTGGAAAAACACAAATGGAAAAAGGCAGCGTAACTTACAACGCTTCTTTGTATAACGTGACCCCATCTGCCCCTTATTCATAGTTTCTTTGCCGTTAGAGAGGTATATTGCTAAATGAATGAACAAAATTGAACTACAGCACATCTAAGGAATGTAACACTGTTGCATTTAATGTTTCTTTTCAATCGTAATTAATTACTTAAAACTAAGTACATCAAAACAAAACTTATCTCACGGGTGATTTATGGTATGGCAGTAACAAAATCGCGAAAGGAGAAAATAGCCAAAGCACTAAAAATTAATAACAATTTCACTCCCAGAAACGGATGAACAAGCGAGTCTCTGCTTCCGCAGAACACTCCGAAAGCATGCCATATCTTTCGCCGCACCATTCCAACAACTGCGCCGATATAGAACGTGTTTATTCTCTTGCTTTTGTACTACACAACCTATTGTTGTCCATAAAATAGTATCTTTTGTCGTATTTTGTTTGTACGGAAGGGTTTAAAATATTGACCTAACATTTCCGGGAGCACTGCGCACTGCCGCTTACTTTACACCCACAAACATGTTTTCATTCCTCAAAGCCTTTCTTTCACTACGGATTATGGCAACGGTCGCGTTGGCAATCGGTATAAGCACGAAATTAACCAATAATAGTATAATTATATAAATCAATGTACAATTTGTCGGTAGGTATAAACTAAACCTCAAACGATCGGTCGGTTAACAACTTCAAATTGTTGGTGATCGTATTGAGCTCCAAAGAAAAAGCTGCACAAACTTCACTCTGAAGATCAACACTGGTTTTGAAACTGTTTTTCCACCCAACGTCGTTCTAAATACTAAACCCTGTAGAGAGTATGGGTTTTTTGCGCGAATAGTTCCTTAAATTGACTGAGCAAATAATGAGAAGAATGGTAAAACATTATTAGAGTACGTTGTCCGTAGTAGTTCGGCTGGTCAAAATCGAGTATGTTGTGCTGTGCCTACGATTGGTTGATGCATTTACGATAAGTCTATAGATTTTGTGGAATTTAGTTGGATTTATCAATTCTAGATTCAAATTGCGAGCGGTCATATGGCTGCCAAGAGGTGTGAATTACTTGTATGCAGTAGTTTATCTTCCTTACTCTACTTTCTACGTCTCTCTCCACATGATTTTTGTCCCATTTTTCCCTGTCAACGAAAATTCAATCACAGCAGAAACTACGTCGACAAGCTTTTGGTGCAAATCTCAATAATTCATAATTGACAACAGTTTATCTGTGTTTAAATTTAAATGGTAAGAGTTTATCGTCTTTTTTCGTCGTTTGAGCAAATACGAGGCCTTCTCGGTTTACTAGGATACATGCATGACCTGCTATGTTCGATTAACTACACGCTATCTGAGCGAATGATGAATGAATTGTTCCGATGATATGACGCAAGCTGAATACTTTTTTAATTCAAATCATTCGTTTATCGCTCATTCGTTCGTTTAGCCGGCGACAGAAGCCAATTGTAATGATATGATGGTTCAATTTGTGATGAATCTATTCTCAATCAGCGTGGTTAGTGCGGTGCCCATGCCACACCGAGCGTTTAATTGCTGTTGTAGAAGCTCTGGAAAGTTCTGTGATCTACGGGATATATATAATACTTTACTGTTTATTTTATATTATTGATACTATAAGTTTGCTGCAATAGTATAAGTCGTACTTCGGCAGGTAAAGTGTTGTCAGTACGAATGTTGTAGTATATAGTCACCTCCATTATCTCATCATCGTCATCTATGTACTGTTGAACCCTAACTGTTTCTCCTGACCTTAGTCGTTTAAAAATCTTAACAAACGAAAAAAAATTGTTAACAGAATTGTAACCTGTTTCACGGAAAGTAGAAGAACTTCAATTTTAATTTTAGTTAGATAAAAGTTAGTCAAAAGATAAAACAGAATGCAGCAACATGAGCTACGTCGATGAACAGTTTTGGAACCAATGCGTAAAGTTCGGACAAGCGCGTAAACCTAACCTTCCCTTTATGATATATTTCGTTTTTTTTTTTAATTTTCCTTGAATACGCGATATAAATCTAATATTCTAACCAATGTGGGATTGGTCGTTGCTATCCAGGAAGGGGTTGTTGTTCGCTGCAAAGCGTCTCTTGATTAGATAGGAAACCGTCTGATGGCAGTATGAACGAATGATTGCCCGTACGCTCAGTACACGCAGCAGCAGTAGATGGCGAAATTAGCAAGCTGCCGAAGAGAACGTTTGTGGTAACGTTTTGGTATTTTTTACAAAATCTATGTTTGTGTATAAAAACGAGTTGGACTATCATCTCGATGCTAGTTTGGCAGAAACGCCTCAGGTTCAAGTTCACGTTACGAGCACCTCATGTCAATGTTTCAAAACAGGTTTTTGTTAATGAAACAGGGTGAAAACAGGTTTTGATTCTAACATCTTTCGATAAAAGCCCGGCCGAATGAAACAGAATAATGCTGTAGAATTGTGGTTTCAGAGCCACTAATTAGTAGCACCTTTGGAAAATGTAGTACCCAAGAACAAATTCTTTTCTAGCAACAGTATCAATTTGCACCAACGCAACGGCTGCAAGGAACTTACATTTGCATCACTAGACATGGGATGTTGAACACAGAACGAAAGGCTAAAAATGATTTCTTCAAGAAAAATTATGAAGAATCATCCTTATTTTACATCTGCTCATAAAACTGAAATACTGTTCGTCGCTGGCAGACAAATCCTGTTGCAATGTTTATGGTGCCAAACTGAAGAAAAACATTTGTATAAATAGTTTCTATCTAATCAATGAGCTTGCTATTGGCAGTAAATGGCACATTGATGGTGTGTGAGTGCCTGGAAGAACGAGTTACGAGTTTTTCTAATGTACACTCGCAATTACACGCTACACGGTCGCTTCATGAAGCTAAAAGCTCTTTCGCCAGTAATCTGTTGGTTGAGAGATGCGATGCGCTGAGTGTTACAGCTCCGGTTGGAAAGATTTCGAAGACACGGACGGAAAGTCAACTGATACTCGTTTTCGTTCACCGGAGCATCTAACGGCCCGAATGTTGCGATTCTTAAGTGAAGTAATTATCACGCTGCTGATACAGAGGGAGTGGTTCCGCCGGAGAGTCGGTATCATAGTCTTCCAGATCAGATTCGTAGTGATCCTTTTCCTCGGCCGATTTGCTGTTGCTGATCGTGCTGTTGTAAGCATTGCTCTTCCGCTTTATCTTCGACGGAAGTACCGCTGACGAATTTTCTGAACATTTTTTTTCATCAAACAGAAAAGAAAAGAACAATGGAAACGGAACTTCAGATGCGAAGCAATCATGAAAAGTTGGCTGAGAATGACGCGTCCACATGCTTGGAAAAAACTTGCCAATTTCTTAACAAAGAGAACCGTAATGAACGACATGCAATATCATTTTAGGAAAGTTATGACACCGCTCTATGATTATGCCGTGCCTGGGACTAATCATCTGTTAGTCCCAAAAGCTCTGCATGAGATGATTGTGTTCGTGTCATTGTATGATTTATGAATGATTTTAGAAACTCGTATCGCAGGCACATAAGGCAGCCACACGTTACACACAACACCCTTACATTTTGAATTGATTTTCTTGCCAATTTGATGAACATTTACTATTCATCAAATGGTAGAAAAGATACAAACCATCAAAGGTTTTTATCTATTTTCATATCCACTGTCTGTTAACAGAGGTCCCTTAACATGTTTTTATTTCATTTGATCCAAAGAAACGATACAAACCTGCACGCTCGTCGGTGGAAGTAAAGTTGGCCAGCTTTTGATCCTCTTCATGAATGTGTTTTAGATTATTGTAGAACGGAAACGATTTGTGTGTGTTGGCAGGAAATGGATTAAAAGTGTTTCTTCAGTGGCATAGATATGAGAGAATCATATGGGACGAAGTACTTGATGCCTAATAGTATTCATTGTAACGACGAATGGTGATGTTGGTGAAAGCGTTCGCACACAAACTATATCAACGATCACGGTGCATTCGGAAGGATCCGGTGCATTACGTTCAGAACGAAACAGATCAGTGCGCACACGTTTGCTTAACACACTTAAACATTAACACGCCCAACAAAGGCAATGCAAGAACAAGCAGCTCTATCTACTTTTGTGCATTAGTTGCTGAATGATGACTGGGATTGCCTAAAATAAACAAAAACAAACAAAAAAAACTCAAAAAACATAATGCATAGTTGTAAAGGATGCACGAATAACATAGGAACTAGAACAGCTAGAACAAATTATAAGAATGCAAGCTTACGTTCAAAGGCTAATGATCAATTTACGCTGCGACATTCGATTGTTTGTACTGAGTTTGAACATTTCAATAAAACATTTAGTTTTGTATAGGCATATAGGTTAAAAAATGAAAATGTTTCAACTTAAATATTGATAAAAGTCTTTAATAATAAGGCACAGGAAGCAACACAAGTGTGAAATTGAATTTGTGCAATATTATGTTATCATTTACTTATTACACACTGAGAAACTGTCTAGTACAACTACATTAATATCAATGACAGGGTCTACTCTAGTAGTAGCCAGGGAATATGCTGAGAACCATAGGCAAACATGGTCACACTGCATTCCCCGGTACTATCAAACAAACAAAAACACAAGCCGCCCGAGCTCACCTGCAACTATTTTACTCATCTGCATAACCTGTTGAGCAAGGATCTGATTCAATTGGATGAGATGTTCGCGCTGTTTCTTTTCCGCATTCTGTTCCGTGTTTGGGCCAGATTCCTACACCGCAGAGCATCCGCAAATATGGAGAGACAGTTTAACCAAACCTCACAACAATGAGAAAAATTAAAGGAAACGTTCGTGAACTTACGTTTGCTCCAGCTCCACCGATCGGTGTGTCGGACAGCATCTTTTTGATCGCTTCCACCTTCTCCTGGCGTCGTTTCTTCTCCTCCGGGGACAACTCGGGCGTCTGCTCGGGAACGTAGCGTTCTGGGATAAGAATTTTGCTCGGCGCTGCCAGCAGCTTATCGATCGTGTGCTCGGATATCTTCTCCCGTGGCCCCAGTGCCGATCGCACTACATCAGGGGCATTCGAGCGTGGACGTATGGTCACCTCGAGATCGACGTCATCTCTAGCACGCCAATTGACATTCTGCAAGAGTGTAGGAAAGGGAGATGAAATGAGATTTCCCTGTCGAAGATTACGCTACGCGACAGGATATACGTACATTTTTGTTCATATCGTTTTCGCTGTGCATCAGCTCTATCGATTTCGCGTTCACGTGATGGGGAGCGGTGTGATGACGACGTTTGTCCTTCGGTACTGCCCGCCGTTGGCGGTTCTGACTTTCAGCACGCTGCCTTTGCAATGCCTGCAGCTGCTGTTCCTGCTGTATCTGTGCGGTGTTGGAGGTACTGCTTCCTCTCTTTGCCTCGCCGCTGCTACTTCCCGAATCACTGCCGACAGTCTCTACACCCGCCGTAGGGCCTCCCGTGGCCATCTCGTTGATGATCTGTTTGGCGGCCTCACTTTGAAACACGGGCCCGTGTTCGGCACCTGCGTTCGTTAGGCTTTGAATAGATTCCGTTTTAAGCTTCAAGCCTAGCGCTGTTGGCATTTCGTTCGATGCAGTCGCATAATGCTGTTGCTGAGTCGGTTGCTGTGGCTGATAGTGGTATCTACTCGATGCTAAGGAAGGCGATTCATCTACTGCTTCGGGTCCACCATTGATGCTATATTTCGACTGCAACGTTGGCTCAAAGTGACCCGTGTACAGATCCGCCTGGCGATCGATCAGTGACACGGGATAGCTGTTACCGTTCGCCGACGCCACGACACTGCTGTAGAAATCGTTCATAAGACTACTTCCATCCATGGATGAAGCGCCACCAGCGACGACACGGGGGTCATGGTTCTGTACGTACATTTCATGCGTTTCGTAGCCGCGAGGCAGCGATTTGGAGCGCTGATAGTCTTCCATCAACTGTGCCTCTTCTTCGAGCACCTGATCCAAACTTAGCGCCAGGTTCCGATCGTTCTTCTCTTTGTCGCGCATTCGCCGCTCGGATTCACGTTTCACTATGCGGACCGTTTTTATTTCCTGCTTGTCCGCTGCGTTCACCCCATAGCTGTAGGCCCCACCCGTGCCACCGTACAGTTCATCCATTGAAGCGTCCCCACCGTCGGTGGTTTTGGTGTGTGCCGCCGTATTGGGTAGGAACAGGCTTTGCATCTCATCATCGATCGTCAGCACACTCGAGTTCGACGACGACAAGGTGCGGCTGTGGTTACCATCCTTGCTGATTGCATAATCGAGGTCGGTTTCGACCCAAGAGGAAGAGTAGCTGCGTTTATGCTTCGATTTCGAGGACTGATCCTCACGCATCTGTTGTTCGTGGTGATGCTTTTCGTCGGCCTGCGAACGATCCGCCGCAGGTGTGTTCAGATCGCCGTACGAAGTTAGTTGACGAACGGCTTGGCCTAGTTCTTGCCGCTGACGCTGCATATCTCCGACGAGCAGTTTGGCACGCTTCAGCTCGGACTCCAGGACCGCCGTCACCGAACCGGTAACATACTGACCACTACCATCGACAGTTGCCGCGGAGTCGTACACAGAGTGCATCGAGCGATGCTCACGCGTAGCTTGCAGCTTTTGCCGTAAAACTAGCAGTTCCTGTTCGAGGCGAGCGTTAGTGGAGACGGTTTTCTCAAGTTTCTAAACAAGAAGCAAATACAGATCGTAACGGAAAGGATAACATTGAGTCTGCTGTCGACAACAAAACGCGATACAAAAAAATGGTAAGAGCTTACTTTTGAATTAGCCGCTAACAGCTGATGAACGCGCGAAAGTTCTCGTTCCAGTGTGTGCTGCTGTTGTCGAGCAGTATCCATTGCCACTGGTACACCTCCCTCACGACACAAAATCCTCGTTTTCAGAGTGGCAAGCGCTTTCTCCAGATTTTCCTTATCTCGCTGCAACGCCTGCAACGTTCCCGATTCCTCCTGCATCAACTTATCGATTTGATACAGCTGCTGAACCTTTGACTGACACAGCGGGTGTACGTAAGAACAGATTATTAGCACTCATGGACGATGCTCCCTCTCTATTTTAAGAGCCACCTTCGAAGCTTACCTGCAACTCCGCATGGTTCGGGCTGGTTCGATCCCACTGACGCTGCTCTTCCTGCAACAAACGGCGTTCCTGCATACGCTGGTTGAACTCCAGACGATCCAGTGTGGCCGATTCGGGTGACTGAAGCTGGCTTTTACCACCGGGCGTCGGCCCACGGTATAAGCTTCCGAGCTTAACCATGTTATCGACCAGATTGATCAAGGGTTTTTCCTTCTCATATTGCTTCTCCAATTCAATCAGCTGCTGTTTCAGGGTTTCCAGTCTCACTAAACTGTCTGCCTTTCGATCACCTTCGGCGGTGCGGGCAAGATTCTGGATGGTGAGGAATGATACAAACATTACAATCGACATTCAGACCAAACGTATCAGAAGCTAACGTTGAACGACATATTTTCCCCGTCACCGACCGATGGAAACCTTTTTTCCTCATGTTAGTAAAGCTGACAACACTAAATTTTAGGCTGTGCTCTCGGCCACCAAGTATTATTATCGTTTACCCTGTGAATCGGAATATGTAGTGCATTGCTCATCCTTTTTAATGTTAGAAAAATTGTAGTTTCGCACAATGTTAGCACAGTAAAAGTAATAGATTGATGTAAACCGAAGCACAAAAGGTTAAAAAACACTTAAAAAACTTAGGATAAAACAATTAACCTGTAGTTCGTGAATGTTTGTGCAGCATTGCTCTAGCGCTCGAGCCGTTTGAGTGTTTTGTCGTCGCAGTTGAATCAACAAAAGTATCAATTCTTCATGCGTCCGATTTAACAGATCGCCGGCGGAAACATCTAATGGCTGTGGAATATTCATTATTCGTTGTACAACGCAATCATGATCAGTTTCAAGCACAATAATTTCACACCCAACAGAGTAGAACCGATAGAAGTGGAACTCAGAGATTTCGAATGAATCCGGTTGTTTTTCCTAGAAAAATAGGTGGCCCCTCTAAGGCCAGAAACTCTAAGCGCTTACCTTCAATTCCGGTCGTTTGTTGGATGGTCCAGCGTTATGGGGATCATTCAGGTAACTTCCGCCATCATCGCGGGCTCCACCTCGTACGTTGGAGCTGCTCATCCATTTACTATCACCAACAGGCATCCCAATCGGTGTTTGCGGTGACGCATCCAGCTGCTGGTCCTGCATTGTCGCCAGACTTCGATCGATGTCCTGCAGTTGGTAGTGCTGTTGCAGGTTCAGCTCTTGGGCCCGTTGCAGTTGCGCTTGCGTGTACAAATCGTGTGTCGACTCGAAGCTGATGTCCGGCCGAACATATCTGTCGTCTGGGAGGTACTCGGCAGTCAGTAACGCTGTCGAAAGGCCATCGTAGTAGCCACCGTCAACCGGAGTTCCCTTACCCTGCTGGACGAGGCCCTGATAAATCGGATCCGATGGGTCCGGTTTGACGGTGAGCGGTACCTTCGGAATGTTGAACACGTTGCGCACCGAGATGGAAGCTTAAAGCAGAGAAACAACGGAAATAGCAAAAAAAAAACCGGATGCAAAAAACACAAGAGAAAAGAGAACCATCGATTAGATTTGTGCTCATCGATTCAGTTTGGTGATCGATAAAAGTCAAACATTTACGATAAAAGTCAAACAACCTCTTCGTTCTACTTAAAGATCGTGCTACACACAGAACACACGTGGGTCGAATCATGTACAAATGCTGGGAAACATTTTCTTTTACTTTGTTTTGTATACAGATTATATTTACATACTCTTGAAATGATTATGCTACAGATGTTCCTCAAAAAAGGCCCAGAACGATTCGGTTCTGTCATTGACACTGACTCAATTTGGCACCAATTGCATTTTACCTAACCTACCCTGATTCAACGTGGTTTTCTTGCACTACTTACACAGCTATGGGATGTAATCACCTATGCACGGCAATGGCATGGCAACGAATCATGACCGGGCTAAATGCTGTCAATTATTTACCTCTGCTCTACTACGTTATCACCTTTTACCTTTTGCGCTGTTAAAAAAAGTGGCCAAGTCGGCTTAAAAAGCAGGTAAGACAATGATATAAAAAGGTAGTCCCAGCACAGTGCTTCCTGAACGCATATCATGAGAACATGGTTCTATCTTGTGGCCAAAGATTCATTTCGTCCGTGGCGCAAATTTCCGTCTTCGGTGCCCGCGTTGTCGTTCTCAGTATCATCGTTTCTAAGTTTGCCACCATCATTGCGACCCGAGCTAGTGGCAACCGGTAACGTATTGATCCGAGTCTGATTATTTAATGAAACATCTCTCAGCTTGGTAAACGTACCAGGGTTGTCGGAGTGCTTGGTATACACTGAACCTGATACGGAAGCATCCGTTTGGCTAGCACTGTCCGTAGCAGGGTACACTTTCCTGTACGGCAGGTTCGTGTCAACCGATGGGACAGAGCTACCACCACCAATTCCCTCGCGAGGTCTGGTAATGCTGCTTGCCGTGCTACTACCACTATTGACCAACCCGCTAGACATTAGATCCCACTGACGGATGGTTTCACGATTGATGTCGTACCGGTTCATCTCGTCACGTAGCACCTCGTACACATCCTCCGTTTCGCGGCCACTGTTCGACAAACATCGACCGTCGCGTATGATCGCCCGTGAACTGGACGAGCCGTCGTTAGCCAACTGCACGTACACGTCGTCTCCATCCATTTCGTCGTTGTTAAGCGCACGGCCACCGTTTTCATCTGAACAAAGCAATCCTGGAGGTGGTCCTGTTATTTTAGCGGCTGCACCGATGGCAGGTCGCAGCATTTGCTTGTGCCCTACACTGCCCGAGTGCTCTCCTCCGGCATTGCTGGAAGCGCAAAAGGATACAGTTTTGCTGGAGCTGCCTTCGTTCACATATGTCACATCTCGACGGTTTATTTTCACCATCGGTTTCTTCATCTCAGCAGCCGTTGTTCCGTTGTCTGTTTCAGCCACACTGGATTCGTTAGGAGCGTAACCATCACGCTGCTGCTGATTGACCTTTTTAGCCATCCGAACCACCGACGATGCTGCTACTGCTGCTGTGGACGAGCGAATCGTACCGAGGTGATCGAGGTTGTCCATCGATTTGGCGTGAATGTGCGATACCCGCCGTAGGTTGTCACGCCACAGGTGATCCTCCTCCCACAGCTGATCGCCAGAGGAAATCGCTCCCGAGGACACCAACAACTGTTGCAGGATGCTGGTGCTGCCATCGTTGCAGCCTACTACGCTCATCGCTCGCCCTTCCGCAGCGATCGTGCCAGTGGAAAGCCGATTACTCGACGAAGCGCTGCTCCGTCGACCCAAAGTCGATGTCGATCCACAGCCACCGGTTGCTAACGAAGCGGCGATCGTTTTATTGACATCTTTTTGCCCGATCCGATCGGATTCGTACAAGTTTTTACGATCAATCTCGGCGTGCTTTTCTGTGACGGATGCATCCAGCAGCAGATTGGCCGTCTTCAGTGTGTTCAGTGGATTGTGAATGTGAAAAATGCCCGTCGTTTGTTTTCGCAGCACTCCCGGATCCCGCTGGTTGTTGAGCGTATCTCCCGCTGCCATCGTCCGATGGGCAGCGGCGGACGTGGCTCGCGAACTAGCGTTGCTTCCGCAACTGCGATCGTTGCTCGCACCTCGTTGATGAACACTGTGGTTCGGTGGCTGAGGATCATTTTCCTCGGAACGTGCCATCTGTAAATCGGAGTAGTAGTAAGGAGCACACTCCGACGACAGTGTGCTATTGTTTCGGCTATGCTGCGGCATGGTTGCCTCCGTCGGAGTGATCGTTAGGTTCGACTGATGCGAACGATCATAGTCGAAACGAACCGTACACGAGCTCCGTTGGTCAAGATCCATAGCAGACGAGAGCGATGCATTGTCTACCGCGGCCAGCTCCAGGCTGTGGCCCTCGGGCACCGTGCTGAGGTACTCGGACTGACAGCGCGCATCGTGCAGCGACAGATTCTTCTCTCTCAATGGACTCAGAATGGTGGTCGTCGGTGAGTTTTCCACGCTGCGGCCAGATTCCGAGCGAGCATGCAGCACCGGTCCCATGATTGCGACGTTTTCATAGTAAATGCTATTGTCGTGGCCGTTTTGTGATGCATTCGACGACAGTGTCATTAGCTCGTCCGGAGCGTTCATGTAGCGATTGAATTGAGTTTCGAGCACATTGGTGACTATGCCGCCCGTGCTGGTACAAAACTCTCCGGAACCGCTGTCAAGGGCCATTTCGATTGGACAGTTGATCGAACTACCCGATATTGGACGCCGCTTGTTGCGCACGGACACATCCATGCACGACCGACTCCGCCACTCGATGGAACCGCTCGTTTCCGACAGCGTGATCGAACTGCGAACCGACGAGCTGTCGAAACGTCCGCCACCGACAGCACTACCGCCGGAACCGTCCATCCTCAAGGCACTCTCTCGGAGAAGCTCGTACTCGGACGATGCATTCGACACCCCGTCGTAACGATCGAGAACGGTTGAGGGCGAATCTTTGCCCGGTTGCTTCGCTAGCGCGAACCCATTTCCACCACCGCTTAAAATGCCTTGCGAGCCGCTGCGGAGACTGGATCGGTTGGAAGAAATGCTTCCGCTCTCCCTGCGCGAGTACTGCAAACCGCCCATAAACTGCGCACCAGCCGCTACTGCGGCGGCTGCACTTCCGATCACGAGACTTTGCACCGATTGGCGTTTATCGGGTTGGGTATGGTTCTTGATTAGATCGATCGCCTCATTCGAGCGAAACTTCTCTCGTATTCCGTGCGCGGTGATTCTTCTTAAACTCGGGTCTACGCCTCTGCTTGGACCACCAAATAACCCTGCCACCATGCCACCGTCACCATCGGTTTCGTCGAGCGGAAGCGAGCTGATGGGTATCGGTGGTGGTGACATGATTTCACTATCGGAACTGTCCAGCAACGTATCAAATCCTGCACCATCCTTTCTCCCACCCGGTCCTCCGATCGAGGCTCCGCTTCCGCTAGTGGCCCCCAGATAGTATGACGCAGGCCGGAACGTGTCGGACAGACTGAAACGTGATCGGGCATCTGTTTTACCGGTGGTATGTACCGCTGGTGAACCGGTCGCCGGTTTCGGTTCTTTTGCCGCACCATCACCAGATTTTTTCTTCCGTTTCTCCTCAACAATCCGATCACCACGGTCCGAGTCTGTGTCGCTGTCGTCACTCTTGCTTGACTGCATCAATATGTCAGGCCAGTTCTTATCTTTCTTTTTCTTTTTCCCAGTACTGCCAACACCAAAGCTACCCTTGATCGGTTTCGTACGTCCCATGGTTCCGCTTTTGTCCCCATGGCCATCGGTGATTGGTGTTTTCTTCGACGAGCCCAGCGTTTCGTCCGGCTTGTTACCTCCGGCACTCAAAGGCGATCCGCCAAGATCATCGCCCGATTTGTTGCTACTGTGTAGCTGGGACAGCTCCATGTACAGTGGCTCCGAGTCTACCGTTGTCCGATGCGCTTCAAGGTCCATTAGATCACCGTCCTTCCGTCCACTTCCAGCAGTGGAACCAGCGATACCGCCCCACGAACCGGCAGTCGTGACCGGTGGAACCATGATCATCTCGTAAGTGGTTCCTCGTGCGTCCTCGGCAAACACACTCTTCCCCAACGATCCCTTCGTCATCTCTATGTAGGTGCTTTCATCGTGAACATTACACATTTGCATCTCGTTGCCACTCTTCTGTATCGAGTCGAGAATGTCCATCGCCGTTAAACTTTCGCAGGGTCTTAGTTTGCCGCCCGCCGAAACGTTCGTGTCCTGGTTGGTCTGGGCACTACGCGCGGCCGAAAGTGTAGTAAAGCTGGCGGCACTAATGAGACTTTTACGCGGCGTCATCGGCATGTAGTGTCCTTCCAGTATCTGCAAAGTCAGATCATCGTCGAGCTCCTCTTCAGTGACGGAAGCAGTGCAGCCACCCGACTGCCGCCGCTGAAACGTACCATCACACGCGGATGCTTCCGCTGTCGCTGACTGCTCCGGTTCAGCTTGTAGCAACGCTTCGTCAAGATCTTCATCCGTGTACTCAAAAACCCCATCCGTATCCTCTTCCTCTTCTTCGCCATGGTGCTTCGCCGTATCACTTCCAGAGCCCTTGGGCTCATCGTAGACGGTTCCAGTGTTTTCATCCGAAAGTTTTTCGTCCGCTTTCGCCGATTGCGGTGATCTGACTGAAGAGCTACCAACTTCGCCACCACTCAGTGCCTTCAAACTCATCGACATGATTTGCTTGTACACCGGTACGTACGCCGTTTCCCACGCCTGGGAAGTGCACTGTTTGCCGTCTTCACTGTTGCCATTACCATTACCGTTAAAACTACTACGGTTACCGTGATTAATACTTGTGTTATCCTTTCGACTACTATTCACATGGCTATCAACAGTGTCGTGTTCCGCGCGACTGCCATCAACCGGTGAGGCCTTCCGTAGCCGCCGTTCCTTCTTCTCTTCGTCCCTTCCCACCCTGCGTCCCACAGCTGGGGATTTGATAAAACTATTTTCATACACATTGGCATCCACGCTCAGATTGGGGCTCACGTTGCCACTCGCGTGGTTCACTAGACTATCCTCATACAGTTCCTCTTCCTTTGCTTCGACTTCCTGAGCCTCCTCCTCCGGTTGGTCCTTGCTCATTACTACTTCTGCCTGCCTGCCGCTGGACGTGTCGTCCAGATTCTCTTGCTTACCGCCCTCCACGCTCATTCTTTTTAACACCATTTTAATGCTCCCATCATCACCATCATCACCGCCACCGATGTCGGAGTAGGTTTGCGTTAATGCGTGCATCCTATCAGTGCTGTTTGGGCCCGCGTCAGCGGCCTTACGGACGGGGTGTTGTGTTAGAGTGTGTCGTGCGTCTGCTACCCCGTGGGAAGCGGTACTAACGAGTGGGGATGACCTTCCTGCCGGCGCAAAATTTCTTCCATCTAATATAATACACGAAAACACATACATACGGCAGGGTATGAGATGAGCGTTGTCAACATGTGTTTGTTTTTCGGTCGCTTGCTGCAACCATTGCCACCAAGGACCGGGCGCAGCCATTTGAATGGTATAAGTTAAGTTGCTTAGTGGGTCCGGATAACGAACCGACAAACACTACTGCTACTACTAGTAGGGGACTAGAGAGGAGTCAGTAGAGTTGAGTCACTTTCGAGAACCTGCACATTACGACGTAAAAGCCCCTCACAGCCACAGACTAGTGTGTCACCGCAACCCGAGGTTAAAAAGATTTAAAGGACCACAATTGATATTATTGATAACACTAAAAGATAATGCAGGAAGCATTATTGTTTACCAACCCGCCAAGTTTCGATTACCCCCAATCTGCTCCACTCGAAGGCAAAGCAAACGGGATGTGCAGTGTAAGAAGAACTAGAGAGGTAATAGGTTTTTTGGGTAGTAGTATGTTTTAATGGAAAATGGTAGTATTATAGAAAGTAGTAGTCTAAATTACACTAAATGGGATCCACGCTCGGAGGCCATTGATTGGCCATTTGTTTGTTTTCATATCAATTTCACCGGTCCTAGAGATGCAGGATTTGCTTTTTAATACTGGACTCTCTTCATTGTGCCGATACAGACGAAGGGGCCTTTGTTTGTGTGTGACAGCAACAGAACACCGTTTGAGGTTTTTGCACCTGTCCGTCCGTTCGCGAAGATTTTACGTTGGCAGGAAGGTCTCACACTTGCTCAATTTATTACATCCAACGATGAGGCAATGCTTGAATTTATACAACACACCTGGGTAGCGCCCACAGCACACAACAAAACACAACGCAGACTTTTCTTCGACTAAAACGCACCCAGCAGTGTGCGCAACCCGCCGGTGGGGTAAGAAAGGTACAAGAACAACACGCCTATTTGGTCAGCATTTCAAACTAGTTCCACTGTCCAACTTACATAATATGCTTATAAAAACAACAAAAAAAATAGAGCTATAGAAACAACCTAATCGATCGATCGCTATTCGATGCGCGTCCGATGGGCGCGCCTATCACAGCACAACGACAACATTGCTGGAAGTACAGTTTACTAAGCAAATCCAGAACATACTAAGGAGAGAAGGTGAGCGGTAAAAGAATTGGGCACCAAAGGTTAAATAAAATGAAGAAATCCGATAAAGAAGCACAAAAGACCGCATACGAACAGAAGAATGTAGGAAAATGTAGCTCTCACCAGTTCGTTAAGTAGTTGGAGCTAAACAAACGCAAAGCGTTTCTCATGTATAAGTTCAGCACAAGGGCCAATTCGATTAATGAACGATTAAACGCATGCATAATTTTTGGAGAAACACGACTACCGGAGACGGATTTGTTTCTAACAAGTAAAGCTAGCTAGTTCAAGAAGCCTCCAGGAAAGCGAAAGGGCGAACCGAAAGCGCGACAGGAAGGATGCAACGGGATAATAACTACACTAAAAGAGAAGAAGTAAAGAAACATAAACAACACGCAACAAACGGTACCGCAAAGAAATACTGGAAAAACAGGGTACACAGTGGGGTAAGTGGACTAAACTAAACTCAGTGTTAACGTTTAAGAAAGGGAGTGGACAGAGCGATTTGCTTGGTGGTAGAGATAGACTAGGGTAGAAAGGAGCCTTTGCTACACCTACCTTCATCATCCGACGAGTAGCTGTTGTAGTCACCATTCAGTTTCATCTCACTGCCGTACCCGCCTTGGGTTACGTTGGTCGAGCTATTATGGTGACCGACTATGGCCCCACCAGCGCTACTGCCAATGCGCGAAAGATCTCCGATCGACTGACGGTCGTATGCAGATGGTACCGCAGTTCCATAGTACTCCGCTCGCAACAGTCCGTCGCTGCCGTCGATCTTTACACCGTACAGCTCACCGCCGTGCCGTCGGTCCCCGAGCAGCGATTCGGCCGAAGCCATCGAAGCCGCCTGCTGGCTGGTGATCTTTTTGGTCAGCGGAGACTGTAGCATGCGTTGTTTCCACTCCAGCAACCGTTTCATCGATTCCTCTCGCTTCCGCTCACCATCACGCAGCGAGGCATCTTCCTCCTTCCGTGGCAACCGAGCACTGGCCGATCGTGCAAACTGTTCCTGCTGCTGTTGAACGGCATTGGCTGGTTTCTTGAGACTCTGCACCGAAGGTCGACCGCCGCGATCGGTCGTCGATGGTCGCGGCATGCTCTGCGACCCTTCCGCCGCCGGGTGGTGGTACTCGTCAGCGGTCGAAGGTTGCTGTTGGGGAGCCGTAAAAATTTTCCCACTCGCACTCCGGTACAACCCATCGCGTGGCATCGTTCCCCCTCCGGTAAATAATCCTGCAAAACCAAACCATAATGAGCCCGGTTGCGATAGACGTGGACTAACAACACGACTCGTGATACCTTGCATGTCGTCGGATCGTTGCTTTCGGGAAACGGCACTCTTGTTCGCTCGCTGCAAATAGGATGCACTCTGGAGGCGCATCTTTTCCGCATAGCTGGCCTCGGAGTAGTAGTAGTGATCGGGCGTGCGGTTGATGTCGAGGCTGGACTTGGGCCGCGGGGTTCGGTGTGGATTCGGTTGCTCGTCGTTGGCGTGATTGCGTCCGGTGCCATGGTTCAGTGGATGTCTAGCTTCGTAGTCTAGAAAATCGGCCGAATGTGGTCGCGGTATGCTCGGCGGTACGGGTCGGGAACGCATGTGCACACTACTATGCTGCTGGTGCTCGGGAGTCATTGCTACATTCTGGACACCACCAAAGCAAGAGGAAACGGAGTGGATTAATGCAAGTGTAAAACTAAAGCCCAACAGGGCTCTTCGTAATCAATATTTACCTCAAACTGGTTGCCATTGTAGGGTGCGTTACAGACGTACGGTGGAAAGACTGCGGCAGTGTAACGCTGAGGACTCGATGGCCGCTTGTAGACGCCACCCGGAGCAGCCTCTAACGGTGCACCATTCGCGGGCAGTGACTTCGAGAGCATGGTCAAGTTGTAGATGTCCTCGTAGTCCGACATGTGCTTCGGGTCGACGGCAGAATTCGGTGGTCCGTACGTGTCCGGTGTGCGACGATCGCTGTTCGAGTAAAGGAATGGATTCGTGCCCTGGCCACTGTTACCGCCACGCATGATTTGCCCATGCAAAGGGGACGAATGCATTCCGAGAGCACCCTGCTGTGCTGATTGTTGTTTACCGGCATTAAGTTGCGATTGTTGTTGCTGCTGCTGCTGCTGCTGCTGCTGCTGCTGCTGCTGCTGCTGCTCGATAAGCTTCTGGATGTAGAGATCACGCTCGATGCGCTTCGGATCTCCATAAATGGCGTTTGCTGTGAGAAGCGTTGGTGCGATACGCGACGGATGTCCTGGTGGAAATTGTGCCGAGGCAAGCATGTGTTGTTGTTGTTGTTGTAGTTGTTGTTGTTGTTGTTTTTGTTGTTGTTGTTGTGGTTGTTGTTGTTGCTGCTGCTGTTGTTGCATCATATGCTCATACCGATCGTGAATGATTGCATGATCAGGGCTGGGCGAAGAATAGCCGGCATCATTTACACGCCTCGGTTTCGGTGGCGCATTCGCGTACAGGGGTTGTGGTAAAGACATACTGTCACTATTGTTTCCTGGGCCACCACTGCTGCCACTGCTGCCACTACCTCCAGCAGTTGGTTGCCCGTGTCCGACCTTGGCCGTCTCGCTGGAACTGGCTGATTGAACTCCGCCGCCGGTGTTTCCACTGGACGAGTCACTCGATAGTGCACTTGCGCCGGTTTCCATCTCACTGCTACCACCAACCCCTGGACCAACGCCCTGCATCATCATCGTGGCCAGAGTGAGGGCGCGCACCCACTGGCTCATGGACTCTCCGTTTTCGGCCGCAAACACAAACGTACGCATATTGGCGTGCTCGCACTTGAACGCAAACTTGCGGTAGATTTTGTCTTCGGGAAAGCAGGCCGACACTCGGTACGAAGGTAACAGCACCGTTCCGAGCAGTTTCTCCTCCTCCGGGCTTTTGTAGTAGTACAGGACGTACTCGGACAGGACGAACCATCGGCGGCGCCAAACTTTCAGCCCATCCGAACCCTGCTTGTAGAGCCAGCCCGAAAGGGCGACGGGTGCGTTGGCTGGCCGCTTTGTGACGGGAGACTTGAGCGTGTGCTGCTGGCCACTGCCGCTTCCGCCGCCACTACTACGCTTACGCTCGATGGCATCGTGTGATGGGGAGGAGAGCGTGTCGGATGGTGACGATTTCACCTGGAGCTGGCCTTGCTGATGCTGCTGCTGTTGCGCGGTGCCTCCACCAATCACGATCGAGCTTATCTGGGTCTGACACGCTTGGTTCACCACCTGGCCGGGAATGTTTTGCTGGATGATTATCTCCCCGTTGGCCCCGGCCAGCGGTGACACGACACCCGAGAAGCCGCCGGTGCTCTTCTGGTACAGCGATTCCTCTTCCGCAGTGCCGTGATAAGTGGGACCGTGGGAACGCATCAACTTGTCACCCTCGTTGCCGGCCGGCTGGCAATGGTTCATGAGGTTTAAACTGGATGGCGGCACGTTGCGATTCTGGCTGTTGCCAGGGTAACGTTGCTGTTGGTGGTGCTGTGGGGGCTGCTGTTTCAAAGGGTGCTGCGATTGCTGCGCTTTTTGGGCGGACTGTTTCACCTGCTGCTGCTGCACGTGTTTCTGTAGCGACTGTTGGTGCTGGATTTGTTGCTGGTGCTGTTGGGACAGGTTTTGCAGCAAGTTCTGCTTCAGGTGATAGTTCGGCACCGGTGGATTCAGTTGCTGGCGCAACGCGAATGTTTGCTGCTGATGTGCAATCGCTTCGGTGGCCGTTTTGATCTGTTGTTGAATCTTTTCACGCTGCAACTGTTGGAACTGTAGCTCCAGCTTCGACATCGAACCAGCACCGCCGCCTGGTCCGCTGCTGCTCGTCACCGAGTGCGGCGTGCCAACGGGGGCAGCACCGCGCACCAGGGGAGCAGTCTGGTACAACCGCTCCCGTTCGCCGCTACTCGAGGGAGAACTGACCCGCTGAAGGTACTGCTGCTGCTGCTGCTGTTGCGGATGAAAGTGCGGGTGAAGGAGATGGGACTGGCCTGCTCCTCCACCGCTGTTCGAGGACAGTTCGCCACCATCGGTCGCACCGTACATGGCGCCACTCGTGGCGCTCAGCGACGATTTGGGGCTTCCGGTGGAATACGGTGACCGCAGTGCGGGATGCTGGGCAAAGTTGCTCGCGTACGCCTGATACTGGTGAGGTGCCACCGTTCCCGAGCCTCCCGGGCCACCGCCTCCCACGAACCGACCGACGGCCAACGTGTTCCCCCCACCAGCGGTCCCATAATCATAGCCTCCGGGTGGCGGTTGCTGGAAACCCGGTGCCTTCAGCTGGGGCATCGGTGCCAGGTGCGAGTTAGCTTGCTGCAGCTGCTGTAGCTTTTTACTTTCCATCGTCGTGAAAGTGGGCGGATCAATCCTGCGAGTAAAGAAGGGTGCAAAACTGTAAGTTCGAACGTTGACTACGGGCAGAGCGACGAAACTGAGGCAACTAATAGAATGAATATTTTTTTATAACCCCACAAATGACCCAAGCCTTACCAATCCCACAGTTGCCACAGACAGCTAAACATGTTTCGTTTTGTTCTACTTTTCCTATGTAACGAGCCAAACCCTAGACCTTATACATGCTTTTTTTTTATAAATTGACATCCAATTGCGTCCAGCCGTAATTGCTCAATGTTTGTGATTTTCATTCACGGATTTCGCCGTTCGGGGCCTTTCTCGCGCACGCACATACACTCACGCATCGCGCCCGGTAGTAGTATTCCCAAGCGGCCGTGTCCAGTTAGTAATTTTCATTTACACACCCACAATCACACGGATATCCTGCGGGTGTCCTTAAGAAGAACTCCATCACCGCGTGATTCGCATTCGGTCACGTTTGTTAATTAGACATTCCGCCTCACACGCGCAAATGCGTTTTCGAACATTTCCCGGGATGACGACGCGCTGATGGACCGCTGACGACGATGATGATGATGATGATGATGATGCTGATGAGGATATTGCTGATGCTGCGCCGCCGTTTTCGCCTGCTCACCTACACATCACGCACCACACCACCCCCACCGGTGATCGTTTCAACTGACGTACGGCGACTAATTCGGTGACCCATTTTAACACTTTTCCAGCAACCGTCTCCGCCGGGGGACCGCTGGGCTACTCAGCATATATGTACTTTAAAAGCGTGACCCGAATGAATGAACACGATTCGAGGATTTGCTCCGGTGTTGTTGTTGGACCGCCGCAGCGTAAGAAAAGTGGACATTCTTTTGCAAATCACATAAATCGCCAGAAAGTACGCTTTCTCTTTCTCGTATTCGCGCCCGCTCTCTCTCTCTCTCACTCGCGTCGTGTTATAACCACAGGATTGATGGCGACGAAAACTTTCACTGCACTGTAATCGATACTAATTACGGAGATTTTTCCCACTTCCCACTGCAAAAAAGGGGCTCTAATGGCAGCCCAGCAGCTACTGCGATGGAAATTGACGTACAAACGGTGAGAGATAAACAACACATTAAACCGATCGACAATTGCGGGGACGCCCCGACGTGGTGTAAGGTGCTGCGCCACCCGTCTCCCTGTTTGGAAATCGTGCCCGCGACCCGGGTGATGTGATTTATGATAGTTTCCCTTCAAACGGTTGTCGCGTGATGCTACGCGAGAAAATGGCAATGGTGCGGCAGGCTTGGTAGCAACGGTAAAACTGACACCCCACCACGCGAGAACACTCTGGTGGGGCACTCTGTGGGAAGGAAAATCGCAATGAACCCCACCACCACCACGAACTGCACTCAGATTTTCCGTTGAATCCTTCCTGCGAACACTCTCCAACGAACGCACACAGAGAAAGCAGCGCTCGGCGTCACACACGACAAAAACTACTCTACCGTGAGGCGAACCGTATTTTCTGTGACACGCTCGGCCGCGACCAGGAGGAGCAGGTGTGCCCTCGTCCTTGTCAATAAATGCTTCGAAATGTCGTTGGCGTACAGTCGGTTTTTCGAAGCAAACAAGCGCGCTCCCCTCGGAAAATGCCAAGGCTTCCGCCGTTGGCCCGGTGCGTTCCTTTCTGCGCAACTGCTGTGTGGAAATGGAAACAGATGGCGTAAAGGACACACGTTCAAAGTGGTTCCAAGCTTGCTCAAAAATAAAGACACACTTTTCCGTTCCGCGCACTTCTACATTCGTCGTAGAAATGTGAATTTGGAGCATTTTAAATCTGCCTAAAGTAAGCCACATCAAACGTTTGCGGCGGATAACCTATTCAGCTTGGCGGCAACCGATGGGGAGGTTAGAGTTGCAACACAGAAGAGATCGTGCTGTGTGACGTAAACGGGATCTACGAGAATTACAAACATGACACCAACTCTTTACAATGGTTCGTACGTGGTTCGAGTGATGCGCTGTTTTCTATTTCCGATATTTGCTTCCGAGTGCTAACTGGAACTCTTGCATTGTGGTTTCTGTGTGCCAATTGCCGTTTCAAGCACATTTTAACATTTGACTTTCCATCAAATGAATGCGGTAAACGATTCTAGCAAATAGGTGTCATGCCTTCGTGGCCTTCAATTGGCGATGTGATTCAGTGAATTAACGGGGTTTAAGGTTTTTGTGGCAATTCTTGTGATGAGATTGAACCATTATAAAATTCCAGCAACTTTATGCCTCTTTCAAGCTATGTTCAGATGATCTCAAGCTTGCCTTTCAAACGGACCTGTTCTCGATGGACTCCGATGGTCGTTTTCTATTGTTATTATTTTCTTCCTTCAAATTGTCGAAGCAATGGTGTGACATCAACTTGCAAAAAACGGTTTACAAGATGCGTTAGTCACACTTAAAATTAAATCATAGCAACAAGACCAATAATGTTGAAAATGAGTAACGGTTAGCAAATAAAAGAGATTCAAAAAAACGAGATTAAGTGAATTTTTCCACGTTAATACACCACCAAACACGTTCATACCAAACGATCGTTCAAACAAACGAACTAACCCTGAATCGATCCCAGGTAAAACCATGGAGCAGCGAACGGCGTCAGCAACATGTTTTGGGGCTTTTTGCATCGGTCACCCCGTCTGCGGCCAAGTCATCGGTCAGGAATGCAGCGCGGAATGGTTCGCGGGAAGAGCGTATTGCAAATGCGAACCGCGTCGCCGGGCGTATATTTGTTTTCTTACCTTTCGTATCGCAGCGCCGTCAATAATAGCTCCCGGGAACACGGAACAACGTATTTGGGGTGCGCACGAACGGACAGTTTTGGGCTTTTTTGCTTTCCCACCTCAGTTTTATGTACTTTGCATAAACAAACCCAACCTCAATGTCAAACACCCTTGGATGATACGCGGTCGGTCGGTCGGACAAGAAGGGGTTCACAGGTGGACGGAAAAAGAGAGGGCCAAGGAACGGCGCGCGCATATTAAGACTGGGAAGCAAAAGAAAAACCGCACATCATCAAATAGTCGGCCGTCGGGTTTTGCCCTCTCTCCACCGTTATGTTCCGCCGTCACAAGGAGCGGAGAGTGGCCATTTGCACACTTGTTATTAAGTTATTTTTTTTACGTATGCATATGACTTGGCCAACGAGAATGTATGCAAAACAGCTTCAGCTATGCGGCGGAGTTAGTCCATCTCGCTCTCGCGCACGTTTTCCATTTCGATCAACATCAACAACAGGTCTCAAAGTGTCCTTCTCCGCGTTGCGCCTACCGAGGACCCTTCACGCTGAGGTTTCCCGCTACAGACGATCGACGATCGTTCTCTCCTTCTATTCCTTTTCTACCACCGTTCGTCATCCTCTTTCTTCGTCAGTCGCCCTTCTCTCTCCGTCCTCCTAGCTCTCTCTCGCTCTCCCTCGCTTGTGGAGCCATACATTGTACAACAGTTGGACGAAAGCTTCTCCCGCTCTTACCTCTTCTCGTTGTCCGGGGCTCACGAAGTCAACATTCCTTGCGTACGATGACGCTATGCTTTGCGTCGCTCTATGCTTCAAGGCTCCAGCGACGCTCGGAAACTCGGGACACTCCTCGCTCCGTCGTCTAATTCCGATATTTTCCTCTCACCGTACGATCATTCACCGTCCGCACAGAATGGCCTCGCACACACCCCTTTGCTGCCACACACATTCACGGTGCCCAACGATCACGGGAACACGGGAAAGGAACGTTTTCTCGGTGCCAATGCATATTTTTACATGTCGCTCCCTTTTACATACAGAGGTATCTATATGTTACAAGAAAATTGCTTTGCTTTGCGCGACACACACATGCTCTCTCTTTCTCTCACGCGCATCGCATCCCTTTTGTTGGTGGGAAACCGGAGGCGGGAGCTTTAAAACTTGTTTCTGGCCGCCAGCGTAACACCACTCACTGACGGCGGATCCGGGAACGCACGAACCAGCACGGTCACTTTGTCACAGAACGCGTTCCGATGATTCGACCACCGATCATCGATCTCCGGTGCTCTGGGTGTGCCGCCACTAAAAGGCACCGCACGGCCGGACACAGCCTCCGCTGGTATTTGCAAAACGCTTACACAAATTGGCACACACAGAGCTAAAGCTGGCGTCGTTTTGGCCAGAGGATCACCGATCACTCGTTGCGCCTGCTTCTGCTGAGTTTTGCTACTGATCTCTCCGATCCCGATCTCTCCGTGGCCCCGCTACTTTCTCGGGAAAATTGTATAAACGTGTCACACCGTTGCCTTCCGCTCCGACAGGTAATATCACATACAAGCGCCGAACCCGATCGACAACCCAACGAACCCGAACCAACGGCGGCAACTTGTTGTGTAGTGGTGTACACGGCCGTTTTGTTGTGTTGTGTCGTCGTCATCTCGCCGTTTCTCTTTCTACCGGGAGCATTAGCCTATTCTCGAGGGTTTCCAAGCCAAGCACTTCTCGCACCCTTCAGCTCCCGCCGCCAGTCGCTTGATCGCTTGCTGGATCGCAGACCTGCTGAACGTGGAACACCATGCATCGCGCTCTGGAAACGGCCAAAATCTCTGTCCATCAAATGGTGCAGACAAATTGTATCAAATTGTTTGTTTATTATTAGAGTCTTTGTATTTTTGTTTGAATATTGATGGTTGATTTATTATTATTATCACCACTTATTATTAGTTATTGTTACTTATTATTGTCAGTTGAGATACTGACGGGATTTCATCTGGCATAGTGTTGTACGTTGTGAAACGTTTCGTCGGAAGCACCACCAATTTGCACAGAATATCCTCCAAGGGATGGCCTAAACAAAGATTTTAAATTCACACAAAAATATGGATTCTTTTTAACCAACCTAATGTACAGGGTGGTCAAAAACGCGTGCACTTTTTCATTTGGTTATAAAACAAAAACGGCTGAAAATTTTTCGATGCTTGAACTTTTATTTTTAAAGCCGTCTTCACACCAAAATGAACTGAACGTAACGTTGCGAACGACGCGTTGTCTCATATGGGATTCTTTGCGACCCTTCACACCGCCGTCGACGAAAACTTTGTACGGCAACGACGAATCTGTATGAAAAGACAACGCTCCGTTTGTGTCGCCTAAAAACTTTGGCCAAGGTTCGTATACTTGGTTTTTGGGTGAGTGGGGCGAAGTGTTGTGTTTTGACAGATTATTTGTGTTTATATTTGGAAGATCAAGACACATTGAATTTTTGGTGCGAGAATTAAAATAGTTTTATGATGAATTTGTGTTTGTATTACAAGTAATAATTAAGTTAAAATTATTTTGCATGCTTGTGATACAAAAAAACGCCAAATGAGTAATCTTCGATTATTTTTTAACTACCCAAGATGTCTAATTGTTTTCGCCCGAACGAGAGGGCGAAAGACTTTTCCGTTGCCTGTCGCCGCCGTCGTAACCGGTGTGAAAGGTCGGAAAAAGCGTCGCGTCGAAACGTAATTAACGTTCCCTGTGTGAAGACGGCTTAAAGGTTCATTCATCACATTTAATCGTGAAAAATAGTTTCAGCCTAATTTCCATAACGACTGGTTTCGCTGTTACTCATTCGGTGGCCCCAATTTTTTAGCACATTTCGACTGTCTGTGGTCCTATCTCGGCAATAGCAACTTAAATTTGGGTGTTGAGGTCGTCAATATTTGCTGGTTTGTTCGCATAACATTTATCTTCGACCGCTCCCCAAAGATAATAACCCAAAGGCGTCGAATCGCAGCTTCTTGGAGGCCATTTCACATCACCATTTCTGCTGAATGTTCGACTTCCGAAGATGCGGCGCAAACAATCGATCGTGGTTGTCGTTGTATGGCACGTAGCGCCATCCTGTTCAAGCTAAAGGCCTGTGCACACAGAAACTGAAATGAACTGAACTGAACGTAGCGTAGCGAGCGTCGCGTAAAAACGCGTTGTCTTGTATTGGATTGTATGGGATTGTATGGGACCCTTCACCATACGAACCTTGGCCAAAGTTTTTAACCGACACAAAAGGAGCGTTGTCTATTTATACAGATTCGTCGTCGCCGTACGAAGTTGACGTCGACATCGGTGTGAAGGGTCTCATGCAATCCCATACAAGGCAACGCGTTTTTACGCGTCGCTCGTTACGCTACGTTCAGTTCAGTTCATTTCAGTTTCTGTGTGCACAGGCCTTTATTCAGGTAAAAACGGGCATAGTGAGAGGGGGCGTCTCGGGAGTCGAAATCTGCGGCTAGAAAAATGAAAAATTGACTCTGCGGGGACACACGATGCGTAACGTAACAAGTTTGACGTTAACGATTAATGCCAAACTGCTGCGCCTCTGTCAAAACGTTTACGCCTCGCGCGAGCCGTAAACCCGAGCGTAATTATTTTTTTCATACGCTTTGCTTACAAACAGAGGATAATTTAAGTTCTTATTTGCTGGTATAGCAACAAAATCGGAAAAAACAGAAAAAAATATTCAGAAATCAATTAATTTCTCTTTTATTTCTATTTTCTTGGACCAAAAACACGAACGTAAACACGTTTGACATTTCGTTTTTAATTTTTTGCTGCCACACGAAGCGTAAACGTTTTGACGTTACAAATTAATTTTACGCTAGTTTTCACGCTTCGTGTGTCCCCGCAGTTACGTTACGCATCGTGTGTCCCCGCAGAGTGTTTTTTTTGTTCGGGTATCGCAATAATGGGTCCCAGTCGCGCTTTCGCCCTTCTCTCTCTAGTCAGAAGAAGGGCAGAGACCAGAACCTCTCGCTCTCCGAGCGGAAAAACAAAGCATTTCCTGATCGGTTTCTAGGCGATGTTTTTAGCATGACATTTGTGCGTCTTTGCGCGTTCGTAAATCAGTAAATCAGTCGGAGAAAAGTAAACAAATAACTGCGGATGTGATAGAAAGAAGCATACCGATAAACCGCGAGACAGATGGCGATGGCGGGATAGCTTCTCGAGCACTTCCGGGGGCCGCGATTTCAGATACTCTTCCAGGTCCAAATTGGCCGGTTTTGTGATGAGTGAGGAAGAAGAGCCGCCCGCGTAGGAACTTCGTGCGCTGTTACTGAGGGTCCGCTGCTTTTCGCGTCCGTACTGGACGTTTGGCGTGACAGACGATTAAAATCGGAGAATTGGTATGAAAATCGGAGAATTGGTATGAAAATCGGAGAATTGGTATGAAAATCGGAAAATCGGAAAACCAACCAATACCAACAAAAACCAATCTGCTGTCAAATGAATTGTCGAAAATAATCCGAAACGCACATCAATGTTTGGTTCGTGTCAGTGGTTTCAATGTCTCCAATTGCGTTACGGATCTTTAATTTTCCTCCCCTATTTACAAACGTAGATGTGAGGGAATATCTTCATCTATTCGGACTGGAAATAAAACATCTTTACAAACGGCGAGCAGCCGTTTGTGCTCTCGTTTACGTTAGCACCGAGGCTGCGGCACGGTTAGTGATAGCTCGTCTTCATCAGCTGCTGATCATTAGCCATCGTTTAAAAGTCGAATACTCTGAAGTTGCTATGAATGATGCGGAAACGGACGATGCTGGAGAAATTAGTACCCCAAAGCGTCGTCAGGCACATTGAACAAAATATCACGAGAGCTATCAACGAACGTGGCATTTTACTACCAAGTATTGCATCTAATGAACAAAATGAATTTAACACCACCGTTTGAGCTACAGAAAGGATCGTCAGAAAATCTCCAAACCCTAAACCTAGCCTCTCATTCGCTACACAGCGCATCGGACGATGAATCGGAACTAGAATCGGACACGGAAAATATCTCGCTCAAGAGATTGAAACCGGCCACCAGCATATCTCTGCCGCGAACGATGAAAGTGGTTAACTATGACTGCCCAACCGAGCCATTAGTTTGCGTGAAGCAACAAAAAGTGTCGAAATTAGAAATACACCTTTCCGGGACCTCAGTCGATTCAAGTCGTACACCAAATTCAGAGGAAACCTTAAAAATAACCAGTGGCAATTGCGCTCCACATTCTGAGAGTGCACCTGTTACAGACGGTCCGAGGTCGTTGGATGATATTTTACAAAATCGAATCCCCGATGAACAAAGAGCGTTGCTGAATGTGTTCCAAAATTACACTCCCGGAGAACCGTCGGACAAACTGTACATAAAAAATCTCTCCAAACATGTGACCGAACAGGATTTGAAGAAAATTTTCGACCTTTTCTTCGAGCAGGATGTTCTCAGGGTAGTCGATGTAAAGTTGATGAAAACGGGTCGAATGAAAGGCCAAGCGTTTGTTTCGTTCGTTTCGGTGAGCGCGGACAAAGCCGATGAATTGAAGAAAATCGTGGCAAATGTGCTATCCGTAACGAACGGTTACATTTTAAAAGATAAACCTATGGTCATAAACCTATGCAAAAAACCTAATAAACCTATGCAAAAAGTAGTAAAAGCCAAGACTAATTCTGCATTTTTTATTGAATATGCAAACGTGTGGCCAATGGTGACTCTTTTCATTACTAAAAAATCGATACGAGTTAAACAGACGATTAAAACAACGTTGAAAAAAATAGTAAAAATACTTGACAAATTCGAATTTCAACAGCATGCCTGCCCATGATGTTCCGCCTTGTTAGCGGAATTCAGTTTGTTAGCGTTTGTGCCAATCGATCAGTAAAAGAATTATAACTAGCCAAATCTGTGTTATCCTTTCCCATCCTGTACAACTTATCAGCAACCCAAGAAAAGGCACTGTCTCAAGCCTGGAAGGGCGTTGCAGTAAAGGTGGGGCTTCCAGCCGAAAGGTGCCGGGCCAACTGACATGGACTTCGATCGAGGACCATAAGTGCTTCCGGAAGCATTTTGAAAACCCGCACTTTGGCGGGTGGAGGTCCACTGTTGCATCGTGCTCAAACCGATCCTACATAAAAAAAACGCACTGAAAAAAGCCGCAGGCGACATATGCATTCGCAGTAAGCAACATAATTTTGTTTGTTTGTTTGCGTTTCATATATCGCTACGATTTATCACAATTTATTTTGCCATTTTCTAGATCTGCGACGATGGCCGAACACCACTAACATCGTGGCAATGGTGGTACAAGGTATGACAATGGAATGAGGAGAAAATTCGATTGGCAATTGGAAAAACTTTGTATTTTGTTGTAGGTGAAAAAGCACGACCAAACATCAAGAGCCACCTGGAAGAAGATCGAGCGATTAAAGAAGCAGTCAAAGTTGGTGCCTTCTTTCGACTACAGCATTTCTTCGGACGAGGACGACATCCTTCCTTCCGTCTCCGATATTCCGTCCGATATTCCGTCCTATACAGTCATCCTTCCTTCCCATGCAGATATCCTTCCTTCCGTCTCCGATATTCCGTCCCATGCGCAGATCGCCAACAACGGCAGCAAACTGCTTGTTACTGATCTGCTGCCGTTGTCTTCGGCTGAGCAGGTGAAAATGGTCGAAGAATCCTCTTTGTCCTCGAAGGTCGAATGGTCGAAGAATTGTCCTCTGTAAATTACGAAGTTTGCAAGGACGAATTTGTGAACTTCATTCGTAGCAAATGTAGAAATCCCAAGCAAAAGACAGAGGAGAAATTAGTTAAGGAATGCATAGATTTTTTAGTTCGCGCAAAATTATTTGTAGACAGCGTTTGGGAGCAGACCAGAGAGGGTAAAAACCTTAAGTGGTCCTACTGTACTTTAAATTTAATTTATGCCGCAATTCCCAGTCTAGATCCAATTTTCGTTATGGAAAATGAATCAAAAATATATAAATATTCCTTTAATGTATTTAATTTAACAACGATAGATCCGTTGCAAATCGAAGCGTGTGGACGCTCCACAGATAGCTACGATAAATGACTTTGAGAGATCGTAGCTATGCATCGTAGCGTGTGGACCGGACTTTAAGTGGGATCCACTGAACACTATGCTTTTAAGCGCATGTTTACTGTGCCTCATGCGACAGTTGGTTGCATTTGAATTGAAATTTGAAGTAGGGCTGAGAAATTCAAGATTTCTCTTATGTCTCAGCTCGAAAGATATCGATAGGTATAAAAAGAATGTTAAGTTTCCCCCACCGGAAAACGTACGTACGTATGTTATTTTAGTAATTGCATCATAGTTCGAGCTTTACGTTGTTGTACCCCTTTTTTACTTCCATTGGGTATCTATACATCGTGTTCCTTGCCGATTCCGCGCACAAATACGTCCCATTGCTTCTCCAAAGTTTGGGTGATATTCTGGCGCTCCCCGTCACTAATGGCGCTATACCTGAAACGAACGGACACCGTTTAAAGACTTCTCGCGATCACACCGCGAAGTGTGAGCAATTTACTTGATAGAATCCCAGACGAGCTGTTTCAAAAAGCCCAGCCCGGTTGACGGAGCTATGGCCATGAAGGCGAAGTAATAGTCGTAGCTAACGCCTTTCGCATCCCAAAATCCGGGGTCGTCGGGTGCAATCGTGATCGGTATGTTTTGTGCCACATAAAACCCGGCAGGGTGGTTCCGGAGGTCGTTTACTAGTCCGAGCACCTGGTTTGAAATTGGACAAACCTCGAGCACGATTTGCTTCCGGCGAACTGCGTGCCACAGAATGGGATGCTTCAACAGCGAGTATCCGTGCCCGATGCGCCTGGTGTCGAGCAAAATCGCATCGATCAGATTTTGGTCTGCTTCGGTGTAGTATCCAACTGCGACGGATGCAAATTATAAAATCAAAATCTTACTTCACTGTAAAACCGTGACGGCCCCATACCTGTTTCACCGGCATGAAAAAAATATCTAGGAAGAGGTGGTCGTAACAGGGCAGCGGCAAACGTCTTCAACGATCGATTGGCATCCTCCTGACCGACAAGATCGAAACCGACGACAAATCCTGGCATGGTACTTCTAAGGGCACACAAGGAAAGCGAATCAGACTTGTAGACAATTATCTTATGCCCACAAACTACGGGTTTTACTTCACCTTAAACTATCGTAAACCTTGAGCGAACTGTTAAGCTCGTCATCGTTCATGCTTTTATGCTTTGCCAAGATGAGCTTCACTCCTTGAAACGTAGGGTTCTGGATTCGAAACTCAGCCACGATCCGATGCAACAGGTACGCGACTTCCAAAGGCTCGTACTCCTTTCCATTGGCGTCAAACAGCCGAGAAAGGGACACTCGTAGCTCTATGTAGATCACATTATCTTGGAAAAACTCGTGCAGTAATTGTTGATGGTACGCCTCGAAAAATGGTTTGTACTGCAGAAAACCCTTCATCGCTTCGAAACAAGTTTCAAAATCCCGCCACAGATCATCGATCGAGGCAGATCCTTGATGGCGCAGGATGGTTGATGGTTTCAGCTTCATGTTGATAATGGCCTCGAGCCAGCGATCAAAGCTCTCTTCACCGTCCGCCCATTCCTTACGCATATCGTTTATGTTGCGAGTCTGATTCACCGGGCAGTGGGATAGTGGTCTGAAAACGGAAGGAAATCTAGCATTAAACACGTTTCCGACGCCGCAACCAGAAACTTACCTAACGGTAAAGTAGTGGCGCTCATCGACGGAACACAGTCGGGCTTCGGGACGGTACGTTAAATTGCGGATGACCCAAGTGGACGAAACGGCGGCAGTGTTGTGCAAATGCAGCACTGCTCCTTTCGGCATCATCTTCAACGCCTTAAACACGTTGCTAACTTCGATCAGTGGTTTTGCCTGAAAAAATGGCATTCCGGCAGCCAGCTGACCGGGCGGCGATTGAAGTTCGTTCTTTTTCATGTGTTTCATGTAATGGTCAGCTAGCGATTCACTTGGGCTAAGAAAAACCTTCCCTCCGAGACCGTAGCTGAGTTCTGCTTTCACGATAGCTTCCCGCATCTGCTGGTATTCCGTTGGGCCAGGCGAAATGTACAAGGTGTGTCCGGGGCTCCAATGTTCAAACACCAACAGTAGAACCATCTGAACAATCATCCTTAACCGGACTGTTTCTGGACAATCCGTGACACGAAGGATCCTGGAGTAACATGCGAACTAACGATGAGGCACAGTGACTTACCAATCCGAACACCACCTAACCAATCGGAGTGGCGCTTTACCGCCAGAAATAATGGATTTCAGTGAATTATTAATAAACCCTTCATCTTGTCCGTCCCACACACCACGGGGCAGGTAACGAAGTGGGTCTGGGAGTGAAAAGAACATATTTTAATATGCACAATAAACAGTGATTTGCCCCATTTGTGCTATCGTACGTGGTCAACATTGTGTCCACGTTGGGTTTTTAGTAGCAACAAAGCACCAAACGCCGCTGAAAAAGCACCGATGAATCGGTTCCAACGCAAAATAGGTCAGTTAGAGCATTAACATGGGGCGAACGTGCTAAATCGGAATACTTTTCAGAAGACAATTTTCGATACGATTCATGCTTCAATAACGTAATTCATAGCAGAAATCCTGCATCAGGAAGCAATAGGTTGGTGGTTGAAACTTTTCCCCACTGCTTATCAGCAACAATTCTATTTCAATTGTCTCTTCAATCAATTCTGGCCGATAGCTACGCGACTAAACTAACGGGTCCTCAAAAAAACGCAGCGCTCCGTAACACGCGCATGATAAGGAAATACTCGCATCTCGAAAACACTGATAACCTTTAGGGCACGAATTCATAATCGAATCGTCGATCCTGCTTTTGAAAGAATTTCGGAACATACTTAAAAGCAATGAGCTAACCGAAGTCTGATGAACAATCTTTTCCCCCGTTCCTAGGAATAAAGGTGAAAACGATGCCATTCGTCGCAAAACATTTTTCACCTTTCGGTTTACATTTGCTTTATTTGTCTGCCAGCCACGTACACTTTCACGATGTTTCGGTCATCGCCCACGTAAACGAACTTCTGGATAAGTTCCAGCAACTGCTGCGATTTGCTCCGTGTCTTCGTCATCGCTTCCGGCAGTCGGTTACCACCGATCGGAAGTAGCTCCGTGTCGATTAGCAAAGCATCAAACTGCTTACCGGCCACAAAATTTCCCACTACACCATCGAGCGCCAGTGCTTGTGCGCCCCCGAGGGTGGCCAAAAACAGAGCTTGCTTATAGGTCAGCGTAGTGTAGCTCACTGGCTTTCCGTTAGCCGGTGGCCCAACGCGTCCCGTCCCTTGAACGTTTTGCGTTTTCATGAAATGTAAATGCTGTGATACAGCGAGTGCGGATCTCATTGCCGCCAGGATGGACATTTCGCTTCCCCCCGACACATCCGTACCGAGGCCAACCTTGATACGTGCTGCCAGCAGCCTGCGCACATCACAGAACCCCGAGCCCAAGTTTGTGTTCGAACTGGGGCAATGCGCGATCGACGTACCACGGTCGGCCAGAACCGGTAGCTCCGCATCCTCCAGATGGACTCCATGTGCCAGCACGGTCCGATTCGTTAGCAGACCCGTCGCATCGTAGATGCCGACATAATTCGGTGCCTCCGGGAACTGTTGCTTCACCGTGTCAATTTCGCCAAGATTTTCCGAGACGTGCGTTTGCACGGGCAAATCGTATTCCCGGGCCAGTTTCGCCAGCTCCCGGAGTAGCGCATCGTCACAGGTAATAGCAAACCGGGGAGTCACTATCGGGCGCACAAGATCACTCTTCTTGGCCAGCACGTAGCGTATGAATTCTACGTTGGCTTGGAGCGACGCTTTAGTATCACATTCGCTAAAGGGGGGCGCACAATTAGTCGGTCAGTCCGTTACCGATGGGGCAGTAATACACGTACATGTAAAAGTCGGGACACATCCGATTCGATGATACCTTTCCAACGAAACCTCGCTGGCCTTGTTTCAGCATCTCATCCACCAAAATCTTATTGGTGTCGGTAAAGATCGACGCAAAGTAACACGCGGTCGTCGTACCATTGGCAATGGTAGTGTTCTATGGGAAAACAGGGTAATGGTTTGCGATTGGATTCCGATCGGTCACCGAACTCCGACATCGGTTACTTACCACCACGTACTCGTACACGGGTCCGGCAAAGTTGGCATCACGATAGTTCGATTCCAGAGGGAATGTGTAGGAATCTAGCCATTCCAGCAAAGGCTTATCCAGCCCTAGGCCAATGTTTGGGACTTGTGGCGCATGAATGTGGCAGTCGATCAGACCCGGCAACAGAAACTGCGAGGACGAAAGTTGAACCGTTTCGTACTGCTCGGCTTCCGGTAGCAGTGCCCGCAGCTGAGATCGGTCACCGGCTGCGTAGATCTATAAAACAAAACATTAAACGATGGAATAAACAAACTGTATCGCACGTAAAGTCAACACGATGATCGTGACCCAGACCTTGCCATCGTCGACCGCCACAAATCCGTCTTCCAATATTTCCAACTCATCGAGAGACTTGCTGTGCACGACCTGGCCAAGAAATAGTTGCTTCATGATCTCGCAATTGGCTACGCTTCACTAAATCTTATCAACCGTACGGAGCACATCCAACATCATTCTTTCCATTTCGCGATTTGATAAGCACACAAAATACCGGCTGAACCAACATTTTGTAAGCATTGTGTGCGTGCCCGTGTCTGCTCATGCAAGAAAATATGGCTCTTTATCGTCATGCAATAAAATTTGGTTCGTTCGAAGCATGAAACGTCAAAAACAGTATGTGTCAAAGTCAAACCCTTGCACTATGGGAAAAAGATGATCATGGAACAACTTCCAAAAGGGAGAAATTATTTACTTAGTTATATTACTTTCAGTAAGCACAGTTCTGCAACGGGTATGTGCCTGCATCATCATTAGAAAGCTAATGGATCCTTCATTCATAAGCATTAATCAAATGTTTACGTTTGGCATTGCTTGTACATTTCTATCGGGAATTAGAAACTACGAAAAAATACAGTTTATCAACTTTGATAATGCAGCAAAATGTTGGTGCGAACTAAACGAAGCATTACAATTATAATTGACCTTTGACTGAGGCTTCCCCCTGCCTTCCCCTGCACACCCACCACCGCACACACTCCCGTCCATCCATTTATATTTATGTTGCGTTTATGTAACCAAATTAATTAAGCGGTTGATGCGTTCCGTGTGTTGGTGTACTCCGACTTCCGAACATCAACAGCAAACTGGCGTTGATTTGATCCCCACTTAAGCGCAGCAAATTATCACTTTATCAGTGTCCCCCGGCGGCCCTCGCCCTTGGGGATAGATAAAGGAGTTCACCGAAAAAAACGCATGCCCGCGATAATAAATTATTTGCCCCTTAACTGGGCGGCCGGGACGCGATCCATCCCCGCCGATCCGGGCTTCATCTTTGGCTAATAAAACATACTCGGCCGGTCGAGTACATCAATCAACGGGCGAACGATGCGAAGATGCGAAGACATCAGACCGAATAAGTGGGAATTAAATCGCAGTTCCCCCCGCCGGTCTCCGCCTCGTCCTAGTTTCGGTCTTAAAACGATGCTCCCACTCCGCGTGTTGCCGTGTTCCATTGTGGTAGTGTAGGAGAGATACACTTGCAGCACAGGCGCGCGCGTTGGCACCGGCCAAAGAGAAAGCGAGACGCACGGAGCGAGGAAGGCAGACGGAAACGACGGAAATTATATACATATGAGTGTGCAGCGAGAGCGACATTCAAATCAAAATCGTTTTTCCAATTTTCCACGACGAATCGATCGAAACATGATGTTATCTTGCTTTCTCCCGCGCCGTTTAATAGCTTTCCTGTCAAATGGTTGCTCTTCGACTCGCTGTCTCGCTCGCACGCACGCACGTTCCTGCTCCCGTTTACACACACTCGTAGCACGGCCTTTCTCTTGCGGGCAGGGTACGGAGAGGGGTGGGGCTCTTCCACCCCTCCTCCTAGAGCGGCGCTTGCTTGGTGTGTGTGCGCACTTGCTCACTCGCTCTCGCGCTACAACGCGTCGTCCCGCTTCACGCTCCGTTCGTCTCGCTCGCACTCGTGCACCAAGACCGAGGCAGAGCGAGAAAGGAAACGCAGTAATAATATACGACGCGGGGAGTCGATTATCTTTACTGCCCTCTTCCTCTTCCTCCTCCTTCATGATGTGTTTGATTTGAGACAAATGGTTCAGTTGTAAATTAACATTCGGAGTTTTTGTTAATAGTCGCTCTGTTGCTGCCGCCGGTGCTCTGCTCTCTCCGGGGCTCGTTCCGGGAGTTCTCGCTCTACTTCTTCGCGTGTTCGTGGCTTTTCGGTCGGTGAGGAGGCTCACTGTCATTATTATTGTTATCGTTATTATTATTACCGTTATTAGTGTGTTATAGCCGCTTCCGTTCCGTCCGTGGCCGCGCGCCGCGTGTTTCGGTGTTTTTCTTTTCTCCGCTCTTCTCTTTCCCGGGTTCGTCGTTACGAGGGCGAGCGCTGTTTATATCAATTAAGCGATCTGTTTAAACGTTTGCTCGTCGCCTCTCGCTCGCACATTCCGCAGCGCGCCCGTGCGACAGAGTGGTGCGGGGTTTCGCAGAACACACCATTAGCCCTTGCGGCCCCGGTACCGGCCCCCGGCCCCTCGAGAAGCCCATTATAGGGGCGCAGCGGCTTGGCTGTCAACTAATTATTTGGCTTTGCGGCGTTCGCTTCCGTCACTCGCAGTGAAAGCAACAAGCACCGCACCTTCTGGTCAAGTTCTGGTGCAACGTAGGCGCAAGTGTGTGGCGCCTTCGGTGTGGCCGGTGATCGCCTCGTTACCCCGCGAAGCACGTTGATATATTTACATACGTACGTGCCGTGTGTTTGTGCGTGCCGCGCTGGAGAATAGTGTGTCATCATTGTTGACGGACTTTTGCAGCACTACTGGATTTGGTTTGCGTCCGCTCGCTGGCTCGGTCAGTCGGCCACCATCGCTCTCTCTGTCTCTCTTTCGGGCTCCATTATCGCCGTGTTTCGATTCGCACACGCGACCCCGTGTGTTGTGTGCGATTTATGCGCATCCGCGGAACACACCGGTAAGTGGACCACACTTTGATGGACTTTTGGAGGTCCGCTCGGTCGGTGCTTTAATTGCTACCGCGCACCACCCTACCCCCCACACTGGATGTGAGTGATTAGGAGGAAGGAGGAGTTGACGCTTTCCAAGCCGTGACTCATCATCGGGCCCCGCGCCGGCCACTTTTGACAAATCGTTGGCATCGACGTGCGAATAAATTGCGCGTTGTGTGTGGTGTGGCGTGTGCACGTGTGTTTTGCGCATGAAAATTTCGATTACGCACAAGTCCAGCCAATGCCAACCAATCGGGCGTAGGGCACACACTTTGTTACGTCCACCGGTGCCGCGCCTGCCCCACTCATTATCTGCCAATTACCACCTTGAGCGGTTTGATAGCCGGCCGCCCGTCAAGAAGTAGGTGACGACCGGCGACCGCTTCCTTGGAATTAAGCGCGAACGCACACACATGCACACTTGAGATCTCGGTGGCGGGCAACGTGACAACGGTAACATCTCCACACTCTATTTGTAGTAAAATAGACACTCCGCGTAGTCGCGTCTTCGGGTTCGCGCGCGCCCTCCTGCGTTGCGCGGGGAGTAACGCAGAGCGCAGCGACCAAATTGAATAATAATGCCCACAACGTGATCGCGTGTCGTTACATATGCCGTTGGAAATAGTTTGCGGGTGTTGTGGCAGAGCACGGAACTGCACACGTAGCTGTGTGTCTGTGTGTCTGTGTGTGGTGAGTGCGTTCGGGAGCCCCCCAGTGATTGACTCTGGGTCGGTGAGGTAAATGTAATCGAGGCTGGCGCTGGTTTGAAGATGGTTTCCATCACGACTGTGGGGAAGTGGCAAGATGAATGAATGAATTAACGAGCCAAAGGAGTGAAGCACGAATTCGCTGTGTCTGTGTTGGTGCGAGTGAATAAGATAGAGAGCAGGATACGCTCAACAGAGAGGGAGAGCGAAACCGAGGTTCGGGTGCGAGCGAGACGGAGCGTGCGGATGTGCGGAGATTGATGGTAGAAAGGATGGATATAATGTTTCCAGCAGCAGGCCAGCAACGAGAGAGAATCTGAAACCTACTCGGGCGAGTGACAGTTATTGAGCAATTTGAATCGGCGGCGATGGTGCGTTGAGCTTCTTCTGCAAGTGGAGCGCGCGCGGGCGAGAGACGTGCTCACACATCGGTGTACATATTGATTATTATTGCAGTCATTATAGTTGCCCCATCGTATGTAACAATCCCGGCGGCTACCGCGTGCGCTCGCGAGGACCAATCGCCACACATTGTGTACAGTTTGTGTTGTTTTGGAAAACGGACGGGACGCGAAACCCTCCCCCTCGGCTTCGGTGGTGTTGTAGGTGGCAGAGCCACGCGGCACAAGTGCAACACCCTCCCCCGGCAAATGGAATAACGAAGCCACCACGCGACGAGCATGTCGGGAATAAATTGACGGAACGGCCCTTTAAATCGAGTAAGTAGTGGCCTGGGAATTCCACCATAATGTCCATCGGATCGGCCAGTGCGCGGATCGCGTTTGCGCGCTCCTCCTCGACTCTGGGTCACTAGAAGTGTAGAACTAGAAATAGCCCGTCGCAGCGCCGCGTCCCGTTGCGCCGTCGTACAGGTGCCACTTTCGGCTCAACTATCGACAATCATTACAGAGGCAGAGTGTAAAGGAATGCAGTTTTTAGCCTTCGTTTTTTGCCAGCTGTGCACTGTTTGGGTTTTAATTAATATGAAACGAAGAGCCACAGGACACCGGGGAGTGACTAAGTGCTTAAGTGCACGGGACCTTCCGAGATCCCAGCGTGCAATTTGGTTTGGCAGAGTGAGAGAGCTAGATAGGGAGAGAGGGAGACGGGGATGGGGACGGGAAAAACATCGCGCTCGCGTTCGTCACAGAAAATTGAATGTTGAAGCGAAAAAGTCATGAAGCGAACGCAAATGTTAATTACAGTTAAATAGACTGCTACACGCGAGAGAAGGCCCCGCGCGCGCAGTACTCTTGCGCTGCCTGCCCACGTGTGTGTGGCGGGCGGGAGCGGGTGAAGGAGGGGAAAGATATGCCGTTCGGGGGAGATTGCCCAGCCGAGGAGGCGATGGTGATGATGATGCTGGGCCGTTTGCGAGGGAAACAACAACCGAAGAACCGAAGAAAAACGCATATCCTCCGGTCGGTCGGGGATCCATTCGATGCTGCCTTCCTAGCAACACACACCCCGGTAACGGTGACAGGACAGAGAGGGGATGGAATTAGGATAAATTAGGGAGTGTGTCGAGCGTAGTCGTCGTCGTTGAGTTGGAGTGCCATCGGGCCGCCGAGTGTGTCGTTTAACTCGGCGGCGGCGTACGCTCGTACGTCACTTGAAGGCGCACAATTCGAAGCGCGGCGACGAGACTGACGCGCGCAAACGACGACGACGACCGCGGACGAGACGACGACGGTGGCGGCGGAGAGGCAGCAAAACAAGACACCACTTAAATGATAAATCTACACAATTTTGCCCAACCTAATAACGCGGGCAACTGTCGACCGTGGCGCAAGCGGCCTCGCAAGCGGGACTCCGGGTGCGGTGAAGATGCTGCAGACGAACATTTATGATGAGGACGATTTTATCCCGCTCGGCCCGGCGCGGCTCCGAAAAATGTCGGCAGCAGCACCGAGCGGCATAATGGTGTGTGCAGTTTGCGCCAGCATTTCCAAGGATCGCGCTGCCCCGTTATTGACGTTCGCAGAACCTTGGCATATGGGCCGAAGTATGTCCCCTTGTGTAACCGGGTCGCAATCAATTAATGGCGTGTTTTATTAGCCGTCGGCTATAAAAAGGGCGACCAAATTTTCCAACAAAACCCTCGGTTCAACATTATGAGGAACATAGTTTTCAGACGAGAGACTGGCGTACTTTTTAATTTACGCATCCAGTCCGAAGCCAATCGTCCGATGGCCGAATGTTCGTAATTTAAAAGCTGGTTTGCTCCTGCACGGTGCGGGACCCACCAGCAGCAATCTGTGGCCGCCATCGGGCGCCGCTAATTAACTTCGCATGGCTCTGTGTGTCTGTGCGTATTATGCTTGCTAAAACAATTAGCCAAATGGTCTTTAATGCACATTTAACGTTTTATTCCAATCGACCATCACACCGCACCGCGTCGTCATTGATTCATGTTGCCACCACCCTCCTCTGGCCGGGCCTCGCTCCTCTTTCCTCGCCCTCGTCTCGCTCACGCACACATGGACACGCGCGCGCGTGATGCCCTCCTGCGGCACAGCTATTAATGGGGTACCTCTTATTCGGTGGTATGATTTATCATCGAATATTATTGGCCGCCAGCAGCAGCGCGCACACAACACTGGTGGCCCCCGGTGGTGATAGGGTCGCATCTGGGCCGCCCGGATTGATATGTTCCCTTTTCCCGGTGCATAATCTCTTATGTGTGACAGGCGAATTGCATGTCAATGACCGCGGCGAAACACATGATACTGCGAGCTCGGCCGTTTTCTCAGTTTATCTTAAAGCATTTAATTATCGGTGCAGATGTTCGTCCATCACGTCATTTACAGTCAGCTTCCTTGACAACGCCAACACATCCTTGGATGGTTTTGAACTCACCGGCGATTATAATATATAATTCGTTGCCAAATTTTGCACCTCAAGCTGGACCGGCAAAGCCATCCTGTGAGCCACCAATTTTGTTTATTTGTTTGTTGGTTTTCAAAGAGGTAACACTGTGGCCAAAAAGTAAGGAGAAATTTCATTTGGAACTTGTTTCTGATTCCGATACGGACATCATCACCAAAACTTGTGTCAAATTATGCGTCGAAATACTAGTTAGTGAATTTTACGTTTTCCGTAATGCCAGAAACTGTTCAACAACGCGCAGTTCCATTAAGTTTTGTCTGTGGAATGAATTTTATGCTACCAAAAAGGTTGCAAAACTTGCAGAAGGTGAGCAAACTCTATCGAAAACAATAGTTTATGAGTGATTCAAAATGTTCCAAGAGGACCTCGAAAGCGTTAAAGACGGGATCAGGACGACCATCAGCATCAAGTGATGAATTACACGTCGATTGTCAGACCGCGATCTTGCTGACCTTATGGAAAGGATCAGTGGAATCCAGTTTGGGCGACCGTTTGCTGCGCTCCAGAAAAGTGAAATTTCGATTAGTGCAAAAAAATATTTTTGCATCACATTCACCGGTTTATGGCATCCGGGGGGAACTACTTTGGGAGGGAGTTGAAATGAGTTTTTGTGTTCAAAGAAAATTTCCGCTAATGTTTCTCCCCCAACAGTATTTCGTCAAGTAACTCCCAACATACCCAGCGCCACTCAGTAAGGAACGGCTCGATATGCTATCTTTCTGCGTAAACCACTTCCCTGTTTGCCGTTGTTACTAAATTGTTACTGCGAATCCGATTATCGAGACGCAATTCCGGTGAGAACGTTTACTCGGAAAGATCTAATAACGTTTCCGAACGCGCATTGCCTTATTAGCGTAGAGTCACCTATCAATTCGCCTGCCCAGAAGAGCATACACACCGTTGATTGCCGTGTGCGATTGTGTGTGTCGTTGCAAGCAAATGGTCCAGCGGCACCATTATGTGTGTGCCCCACCGCCGCCGCCCAGCCCTCCTCCTTCTTCGCCGATGTGAATGCTGCGTGCGCGTCTGTGATTGCAGCTATATTTACTGACTTGTCGTAGATTGCTACGGCAAGAAGAGAGCATGCGGAGAGCGAGAGAGAGAGAGAGAGAGCCTCCGCCGCATACTTCGATTGTTGCCACTTGCTGCCACTGATCTCCGCCGGGCGCCGAGAGTCGCTGAGCCGTGTAGCGCGTAAACGATGTACCGTGCTTCCGGATATTGTCCACCGGGTCGGCCGGCCCCCGGGGTAGAGGAAGCGAGGTGGCGGCACGGACGCAGAGAAGATACTTCACAAGCCATCAATTAACATCATAGGGTGCGCCGATGTTAAATGGTAATTGACTCATTTCTGGCAAACATGCACACATACGCGCGCGCCTGGTATAGGACGAATCATCCGAATAATTTCTGATGCTGCGCTCCGTACACACATACACTCAGCGCTCGTGAGGATGACTCAAACGGCCCACAGCAAGAGACAGCAGCGGACGGAGCAGCATATCGTCTCATCATCATCATCATCATTGGAGTGGTCCGGCACATATTGTGGTATTTCAAAAACGCAATCGAAACGTTCCACAGAACATATCTGCTCGCTCGCTCGCTCTCTGGCTCTCTCTTTCTCTCTCGTTCATGTGTGGTCTCAATAATGTAGTCGTTATTTCGATCGGGCCGGCTCACCCTTCCCGGGCGCCTGAACCCGTTCTCCGTGTTCCCAGCTGTTGTTTCTGGCCACAATGGCCCAGAGTGTGCAACTTCCAATCGACTAACTGCGGAGGAGCCCAGACCATCGCAAGGCTGTGCCATCGTTGTTGTTGTGGATACAGTCGAATCTTGGTTTTTTCGGGGTTGTAGATTGATCATTTTTTGGCCACGATTTTTACTTTTTCCTGTCGCCCATAGTCGCTTGCTTGCAGTTGGTAATGTGTTAAGCAGATGTTTACATTTTCCGCGGCATCGGATCATCAGATTCCAGAGATTTGTGCCCGAAAGAAGCTGCTGGTGATGCGCGCTTTCGTTTAGTAGCCATGCTGTCTGGGTGCGCACTGTTAAACGCGTCCAGCAGATGTCGGGAACGATATCAATAATCGAGAACATTAGAAAGTCGCGATTTGGAGATTGCGAAAATTAGATTACAGCAGGCCGTGGTGGCGTGTCAAGTCGCGCTACTTTCAATTGTAGAGCATCCTCGTCAAGGCATAGCAATCATTGTAGCCATGAAAACGGCTAGGACATTTTCAGGCGTTAGGTAAAGTTATCTTTTTTATGAAATTTTATGTAAAATTAGTATTTGCTGTACTCCTTTCATTGATCTCCACGAATATCGCTGTTGCCAGGATCTTTGGGGACCACAAAAGAAGCCCAAAATTCTGTCCTACTCCTGTTCTGGAGCTCTGGTTCGATGATTGGTCGATCGGGTTAGCACTGTGTGCCACTGAAGACACTGAAGTACAGACTCCCGAAGGTTTCGGACGATTGTGGTGTCGCGGGGCCGAAGGGAACCGGGGGAAAACTTTTACTGCCCTCAGAGAAATCAGAAACAACCTTTGCGCGAGTGCTTCGTCGGCATCCCCCCGGTGCCCGCCGGCATCCGTCGCTCCTTGCTCCCGACCCCTGGATGCTTATTGGCTTCCCGGAGGCTTAATGAAATTGTTATTGACGATTATGGGCTGGTGACGACGAGCGATGGCGCTGCTGCTGCTGATGATGACGATGCCGACGCTTCGTCCGGGAGAAGATGGGGAGCACACTATCGTCGTGGCGAGAGATATGGAGTTTGAATAAAAGATACATAGGACAATTAAATCGATACGAGCCGGGACACGACACACGCGCGCGCGCCACCCATCTCCCACGCGCCCGTTGATCGCGCAGCATATGAAGCACGCCACACCATGCTGATGATGATGTATCATCGTGGCCATCATCGGCAACATCGTGTCGGCTCCCGTTAAACGCATCGGTCCACACATCACATCCAGCCAAGCCAGTTCATCAACAATTTCGCAGCAAAACGCAGCGGGGGCGGCGGCGGCGGCGGCGGCGGCGGCGGCGGCGGCGGTGTCGCATACCGCCGTGTCTCCGTGTGTGTGTGTGTGTCTGTGTCCCATGTTGACTGCCCCGTCGTCGGCTGCCTCGGCCCCGGTTGCGGCCCATCGTTGTTTATTAATAATTGAATAAATTTTGCATTTGCACGATAAGCGCCTCCGGTCCGGAGTGTGCTGTTTCTGCCGGGTCCTGCCGGGTCTGTCCGGGTCGGGTCGGACCGGGTGGTCGAGTGTTAGTGAAGCAGATTTAAGTTCGCTTCCCCCCTATTCCCCTGGCCATTGTGCGCCATCCATTCCCTTCCCGTTTTGGCAGAACATCATCATTCCCGGGCAAGGACGGTTTGCTGGACAAAACACGGAAAGGGCTTTTCGCACAAAGAAATTAATGCGAGTAAATTATCGATCCGCACGGCGGGGCACGAGCCAAATTGATACTCGAGTCCCTCTCGGCGCGCAGTGGTGAGAGCGCAGGGGGGAAAGGTCGAAAACAACAACACTTCCGGTTGCACTTTACTCCGGAGTTTCCTCCGGAAAGGTCGAGGGAATCATTAACTGCTCGTCGCAGCGACGACGACGTCGGTTGGCGTAATTCGATGTTTTCTCACCAAACAAGTGGTTCAATTTTTATCCGTAACGGAAGATTCCCTCAACAGTCTGCCTTCGGTGGGTTTGGAGTGCATCATTTTTGGGTACGATAACGAGGGAAAGAAAGCAAGAGGCCATGTCGTGAAGCGGAAAACTTTGATCGACGCGCACCGGAAGGAAGGAACACACGTCCCGTTTCTCCCACTGTTGCTGAAGGAGAGTCTGTGTTTTTGAAATGTTCTACAAGCGCGATAATATATGGCGCATATATTCGTCTAGCTCTTTGACGGGCTCAATGTTTTTGGGGCATCCGAAAGCGACTGAAGAAACTGAAACACCAAACAACCTTCCGACTGAACTGATTTATTAACCGGGGCCGCCCGGCCGATGATGATGATGATGAGAAGAGTTAAAGCAGATGGAGCATATTTCAAGCTGATGGTGACTTCCTTGTCAAATTTCGGTGTCACATAAAAAATGTATATATTAATAGAGTGCGCGGCCGCCACCGACGACGCACGGGGAGGCCCCGACCCGGTCCGTTTCCTCCTGCTTTCCCGCGGCGTGGGTTTCACCTTTCTGTTGTCAAGCTCTCAAGCTGCTGAAAACATCTAATAAACCCGGACACCCTGATACTGATGGTGCAGAATTATTCAAGGGGCGGATGCAAGAAAATCAAATTCGCAGCTCGGTTTGTTTAAAGTAATCAACTGTTTTTCTTGCGCTCTGCGTAATTGAACGATTGTGAAAAACCTCGAAACCACTCACGCCGATTGATAGTTTCACAGTAAAATGATGTTTCCATTAGTTAGTACTTGCGAGCCCTTTGCCAGCAGCAAGGGACACTGGATAAATAGGGAGTCGGCTTGTAAATAAAGCCATTAAAAGAATAATGAAATGAAACGGGATGAAGCTCACCTATGGATGCGTTCGTATGCTCCGCACATGATTGAATTAAGGTTTAATATGATAATGAAATTTAATCACCAGCTGGATAAATACTTTACGAGCAATTAACGTGGCCAATACTTTATCCCTCCCCATCAATCACACTGACCGTGCATTACAATGTTTCGCGCAACAAAACCAGCGCAAGTGCGGCTTTTTGACGAGAAATGGAATCAATATTTCGCTTGCAGACCGCTGGCTTTGTCGACCTTTACTCAGGGCAATGTGAGTGCCAGTCGAGGTACCTTAATTTGTCATTCAAATTTCTCTGATTTCATAACGTACTCATCAGGACAGTTACCTCGCGGTCGTTTAACGAGTATCGAACTTATATCTTATACCGAACGCTTCCTTTGCAGGATTATTGGTTGTTTATGTGGACATGCTTTTAATAAGGCTCAATAATTGCATGTATTCTGTAACAAAAAAACACCCGTTAATGTTAAGTGAGTTAATAATACGAGGGTGATTCAAATATAAACGGTAATTTTTTTTTATAAATTTATTAAGTAATATTATGAACAAGTAAAACCTTCATTTTTTTCTATATAGTCTCCTTGAAGTTCTACACACTTCTGCCAACGATTTGGAAGCTTGAACATTCCTTGTTGATAAAAAGTTTGGGGGCGCGTCATCAACCAATTGCGCACGCGGTTCTTTTTCTTTATCTTTTCTCCGCCACTCCTTACTCGCCATTTTCGATTCTGGGGTGTAATGATGGACCCATGTTTCATCACAAGTGACTATGCGCCTCAAAAAGTCTTCTTCTTCTTGCCGGAATCGATGCAGAAGTCTCTCACTGATCTCCAACCTGACCTGCTTCTGATTTTCGGTTGATCTTGGGCGCCGATCATGGCTTTCGTTTTGTACACTTTCACGCCCACTCTTAAATTCTCTGGCCCAAGTGAATACTCGGTTTTGGGACAGTGTTGCGTCCCCAAACTGTGCCTTCAAACGAGTTAAAATCTCCGATGGTTTAACACCTTCGTAAGTTAAAAACTTAATAATAATAAGCTGTGCAACGGACACATGAACCTCTTGCTCACTCATGGCTGTACTGAGGACAAAACAGACCGGCGCGCCTCACCGAGCTGGCTTCCCCTTCCTAACACATTGAACTTAAATCCCCCACTCCATCACCCAGCTCAGAAGTGCTTGCTGAGTACACTGGCAAAATTACCGTTTATATTTGAATCGCCCTCGTACTTATTACTCCCCTGTTTTGAACTATGTCGGTTTCTCACCGTTTCAGTGAATTGAAGCAATATTAATTGAGACGAAATTAGGGGAAATCAACTTTGAATTTGAGTGGAGGTAGAACGATTATTGGCATCATTGTGATCGTATTCTTCTAGGTTTTAATGCAGCATGCGAACGATTTTTTCCTTCCGCCATGTTTATTTGTTTTGTTTTAATCTTAGAAGAACGGACCGGTATTTATGGCCATGTTTATGTTGTGGAGAAAAAAGAAATGGATGAAGATGTAAAGAAAGAAGAAGGAAAGAAAGTTTTTTACTAGATGGTGTTTTCATCAATCGAACTAATTCTGTTAAATAACGCGAGATCTTCTCATGTACTCCAAGGTCCACTAATGCCGATACTGTCCCAATTGGTACTATTACATTACAAGTTGTGGTAGATTTTCGAAATACTGTGACCCAAAACGTTGATTAACTTGCCAGTTAGTGGTTTGGCACGCTTGTAAGATAAATGTTCACCTCTTCATGACTGTAATCGAACCTTAGCTACGATTCATTACTCAAGAGAATTCTAATTCCCAGAACGATGATAGCAAAATGCAATTGTCTTCAAATTGTCAAAGTTTTCCGCAACGTTACCAGGTTTTATCACGTGTAGTCTCCTTCGAATAATATGCGCAGAAGGTACCTGCTACCGTAACGGTTTCTTCTTCATTTTCGATGAAAATTATGCCGCCAGGTCAAAATACGTGCAAAAACAGTCACTGCGTGCATTGGCTTTTCCTGCAGGACGTGTGGGTTTTCCAAGCCCCAAATACAACAATTCTGCTTATTAACAACGAGATGGAAATGATCTTTACAAATTTCGTACAGTTTGAGTTGAACACTCTCACCAGTTTTTCAATTTTCCAATTTTCTGTAAGCGTATATCGTCCCATTTCGTAAATTTCCTGAATGAAGTTTTACCTTTTTAAAAGTGCGGTAATCGATTGATTTAAATCCAAATATTTGATGGATCACCTTGTTTATTCACCATACGAGGGGCGTTCAAAAAGTTCTCACAATTTTGTATTTACGCGGGGTACGTATATCCTATTTTCGATTTTTTTGTGGCGTTAGGTTGCTACATTTTCGACATGTCAGGTCAGACTGATGGTGAAAAGTTCGGCTATTTTGAGTAATCGGTCAATTTTTGACAGCTGTTTTGCTTGGACAAGATTTGCTCATCGGCGATGCCGTCTTTATCACCTAAATCGCATCGTAGCGTCGTCCTTTCATGGCCTCCTTCAGTTTCCGGAATAAGAAAAAGTCACAGGGGGCCAGATCTAGAGAATAGCTTTGGCAGCATCAGTGTGTTGTTTTGGTAAAAAATTCGAGCAGAAACCACGATGCAGGAGTGCGACAGCCAATTTCGGGTTTCGCACAAATCCGGGCGTTTGTGACGGATTGCTTCGGGCAAATTGTGCATAGCTATCAGAAAATATTCGTTACTGACTGTTCTATCCTTTGGCAACAACTCATGATGCACCACGACCCTGCAATCGAAGAAAACTGTAAGCTAAACTGTTTACATTCGACCAAACTTGGGTTTTCGACGTTCACATCTTCTAGGACCTCTGAAAATAGTTTGAACCATTGATAAGCGCTGCTTTTGGTCTTAATGGCATCGCCATAAGCTACAGTCAACATTTCTACTTCGTCCGAGCTTTTAATTTCGTTTTTTACACAAAATTTGATTCAAATTCTTTGCCATCAATTTTTCGAAATAGACAAAAATCGCCGATGGGCCAAGACACGCGCACAGTAAAAACAAAATGGCCGAAAGTTTCATCATAAGTGAGTGACATAAGTAGCAACCTAACGCCGAATTTGAAAATTGAAACATACGTAGTAAATACAAAATTGTCGGGACTTTTTGAGCGCACCACGTATACGTTACTATAATTCATTATTTAAATCAAATGTCAAATGAGACTGAGTTTCTAGTTTCGGTCTTAACATCTCAAACTAACATTCAACATCTTTGAAAGGCCCTTCAAACAGAAAATTCACATTACATGCTGTTTTTCCATTCTTTTATTCAGATTAAAACAAACGCAAACCTTGTGGACTGGCGGTCAACGAAGTGCCGCACGCCGTCGGGTGCAGGATCGTGCTGTGCTACACGAAGCGACGATCGGTGCCACAGTGTCACACAGAATGACCCAGGCGGAGGAAGTGCTGGAGGTAAAAAATCTCTACCACAGCAACGTACCGGACGATCACCATTCGCCGCACAACAACGCGAAGGACCAACAGGGCAACGATGAGGCGCCAAGCAACAGTGACGAACGATCGAGCCCCGTGCACCAGCAACGCGCCCCGGAACCGATGGAGCTGGTGGTGGAAACCGAAAAAGTGGTCCCAAGTGCGACAACCGACGACACGCTGATCGCATCGGATCGTAACACCGAATCGATTGAGTCACGCAAGAAAGACCAGTGGCACGCGCACGTGTACGCCTACCCACCGAAGCAGCCCCCAACGCCGCACTCCATAATGGACATTCTCGGTTGGAAGGGTTGCTCCGGCAAGACGAAACCGTTGGTGGCGTTGACCGGCGAACAACCCGAGAGATCACCTAGAGCGCAGAGTCGTAGCCCCGCAAGTATCCACAGGGAACGACCGAATGAGTCATTCTTCTGGAACCGAGCGCCGGAGGATGATGGGCATCATCCGGCGGACGAGGAGGATGACATTACCGTCGATCAGGACGACGATGAGGACGATGAAGATGATGGTTTGCGTTCGCCCAGCCCAGCCGGAGATGAGCCTTTGAATCTTTGCATATCCAAATCCACGCCGACACGTCGGCTGTCGGTACAGGGTTCGGACCTACCGGGTCCTGGGAGAACGCGAAGGCACACTCCCTCCGAGGAAGGTAAGATCGGTGATAACACCAAAGTCCAGTGGGTTTACAATTGAATGAAACACATATTTTTCTTTCAAACCATGATTGCAGACTCCACGCAAGAATCGACGCGGTCTCCCTCCCGGCGGCGGCCAGCGTCACACAGTAATGCTCAGCCTTCGGCGCGTCTTTCGCTGCAACGTCAACGAAGTGTCCCACTACCACCTGCTGCACCCCAATCGAGCGACGCCGAGTCGGACATTTGCATGTCGAACGATTCCTCCATCGATGGACGCTTTGCTGCTAACGGTGCTCCCGGGGTCTCGCAGAGCGTCACGGCAACGGCGGCCGTCATTTCGTCGCTTTTTTCACCACCAAAAGGGATCGCCGGTACTGCGGAGAGTATTAGCAGCGCTGTGACGACGACAACCCGTAGGGTCTCCCAAACGGAGGAAGGGGAAGAAGACCCAGAACACGAGCTGACCAGCGGCGGCGGTGGCCATCATCGGCGCAAGAAGAAAGCTCGTACTACCTTCACCGGGCGGCAAATATTTGAGCTTGAGAAGCAGTTTGAGGTGAAGAAATATCTGTCGTCCAACGAGCGGACGGAGATGGCCAAGCTGCTGAATGTAACGGAAACACAGGTGAGTTTCAATCCGAACGAGTTCGATCAGTTTTCTGGCTGGATTCTCATGACATGACTAGCCCACCGGAGCCTGACGAGGCGTAGACGCTGCCTGATAGTACGACTGTTGTATACTGGCAGGTACAAGTCGCTGTTGTAACGGTCTCGATCGTCTCACCACGAGCTCACGAGTCATCAGCATTTGGAAGGACATGAAATGTCCCTGAGCACACAAGCCAGGTCAAACCATACCGTTTAGAGCCGAAATCTATGGAAAACATCCAATGGATTGTGTTCCGAGTTATGTAGTCCAATACTTTAGCTCATCAAAAGCTGTACAACGATCTCCAAAACACTGAAAATACTGCTAATCGCTGATGCGTGCCAATGGCACAATGACAACAGAAGAAGTACATGGTTGAGCTTTGTCCTAAAGTATCCAACAAACCAATGCAGTTTCTGACTCAAAAGATTACTGTCGGTTGTTTATGATCCCGCCACAATTTCAGAGCACCCAATTTACTGGTTCCAATTAGTGTTTTAACTCATCCATTGGCCATGGATCATATCGCGCTTATGCGCCGATTCCCACAAAGCGAGAGAGTGTTTAGAATTTATTTTCTATTTTTTGACAGCTAAACGGTAATGAATCGCCTGAATGAAGACAGATATTTTGTTTAATAACTTCCGCCCTCGGGTCACGCGGAGAGAGTCGCGGCGAAGCGCGGACCTCCCCGCTCGTTAACACCCGCCCGCTTGGTGGCAGTTATTACCGATGGCTAATAAACTTTCCACGGAGCGTAGCGGCGGCGTTGGTTATCGATGCTCGGCCCATTAAACTGCGTCATACGCTTTTTCTCGGATCACGGTCTGGGCGTGCGGAAGATATTTCTGGCCCGGCCCCCAGTGCGCCAGCAGCAGCACGCGGCGACCCGTGTTTGGTTTGGCTCTTCCGTAAATCCTGCTTCATTAGCCGCGATAGCACTTCGCCCCACAGCAGCACATTCTGCGGCCATCCGCTCGCCGAGCCTTAATTTGTTGTATTTATTTATTTTCTCTCCCGTAAAACTGATTGACAACTTTACCTACTAAATACCATCCGGTTGGCACGTCCTCCCAGGGAGACAGAGAGAGAGAGAGAGCCGGGCGTGCGTTCCTTTAATAGGGGGTCCACTTCGGTCCCCTGTGAGTGTGTTCCCGTTAAAAAGTGTTTCTTGTCGACGGTAGCGGACCCCCCCATTAGCCGTCGCTCGGTTAGTCGAAGCGGCGAACATGAAACGACACTTAAATCCATTTATGATGTGTCGTCGAGGCGTGTGCGCGTGCTGCAAAGCGAGACAAACGGCGGTGCGGTGGCCAAAAGACGCATTCATTCTCTCATTCCGAGGATCATCCGAGATCCCGAGATGATTGAGCTCGTTACCGGGGAAGACCGGGTGTGGCCGTTTCTCTGCGATCGAGTGCACGATCGTCGCCATTTGCTTGTCGAAAGCTGGACATTTGGTTTAATGTGGTATTTTGGAGGCTTAAGCATGTCCAACGCATCCCAATCGAGTCCGCAAAACGAGCCGTCAATGGGTGTGTGAAGAGCATTAAAAATGTTTATTTTATGTTCACTACCGGGCTACGCGCGCGCGCTCATCGATCGATCGGCATCGCTCTTCGGTTCTCGAACTCCTCCGCCTTAATGCCTGCGCCCGGGCGGGGCGGGGGGCATCGTTTCAACAATCATAAAACGGTGGCGACAGTTATAAAAAGAAAATTTGAAACGCGCGCGTAATGTGTTATTTTTAGTACAATCCATCATTCGGGTGAGGAACCGTTCGAAGGGGCGCAGAGAACGCGCCGTAGCTCATTTGTGTCCGCGCGCCTTAGAGCGACGATTTTTGACAATAATATTTTCTCTAATCCCGCTCGATCCCCGTCCGTCCGTTTCGGGGATCGGGGTGTGTGCTCCGACGAGATGAACGATCACCGGCGAGTTGTGAGATAATTAATCTGTATCCTCTCCTTCTCCGAAGGGAACCGATTTGGGGCGGCGTGAGTTGGTGATAAATTTGTGGGTTTTTCTACGGGTTCGAAGGGTCTCTGTGTGTATGTGTGTGTGTGGCATGCCGGATTTTGATTCTCTGCGGTGATGGCGGTCTCAGACATAAGCCATTATTTTTCACCCATGCTCTTTTCTGCCCCATTTCCGTCCGCGCGAGCGATAATTGATGGGAGACAAATTTGTTTGAATTTTTGCAGGTTAAAATATGGTTTCAAAACCGGCGAACCAAGTGGAAAAAACAGGACAGTGGCGGTGGAGCGGTCACTGCTAGTGCGGCGGCGGGGGATGTGGCCGCGAGTCCTTCGCCTGCCGCCTCCCAGTCCCCGAAGGACTCGTCCAGCAGCAGCAGCAAAGGTGGGGTATCCTCGTCTTCGGGCCGCATTTCGTCCGGACTGCCGGCAGTGGTGGCACCGGTGGGTGTTGCTGGCGCCCCGGAATCGAAAGCGAAACCACTGAGCTGGATCAGTGAGCTCGAAAGTCTGCAGGAAATGCACCGGGGTGCATCGAAAGGTCGCTCTTTCGGAAAACGCCGGAACTCTAAAGCGGGGCGGCACCTGGCGGAGGATAGTGAAAGCGCTGCGCGAAGTAACCGCGGAACGCCCCAACAGATGGCGCTAGCTGAGACCTTGCCGAGCCGGAACGGAACAGGTCAGAAAGAGCTGGCCAGAAAATTGCGGAGCGACGAGGAAACCCTCAACGGTGATAGTAATCAGCACGCTGAGGAAACGAGTCAGCCTGGCAGGCGAAAAAAGGCGACTCCCGCCGCTCAATCAACCATCAGCGGCGCGGCGGCCACCAACACGACTTCCGCAACGGCTATCCTGTGAACCGTGGTTTGCGTTGCTGTCCGAGTAATCTTGTTGTTTTTCTTTTTACTGTGCCATTCAAGGATCATTATCCTTTTGTCTACTTCTAATTCTACCGAACGGAGGTCGTGGCGCATCGGCCATTTGCCCGGGAGAGCGAGAGAGAGAGAGAGAGCTTATTTTTGATGCATTAGTTTCATAGTTTTTGCTTTTAAGAATAGATACTTTAGGAACTTTACGAGAGTGAACTAAACATGAGATATGAGATTTTTTGAACGCTGTAGAGAGCTAAAACCGAGCAAAACCTAACAAATGAGAATTGATAGTTTTAGAAAAAACAATGAACTATTGTGTGAAAACGAGAGGCAAATGAATAAAAACGAATGCTACTTTTTAGTCGCGTTTAGTCCGTGGGAAAAAAATGGAACCGTGTTTCAGTTTGTCGTAGCATTTTGATTTATTTAGCAGACCGTATCAAAACCCGGTGCTGGTGCTTATCACCACACCGTAGGAGTAATGTCGAACGTGACCTGCCTGCAAGCACCAGCTGCGTGTGTATGTTTGTAAGGGTTGTTCTGATCCGTTTTTACAGATCCTACGGCAGCGTCGGAAAGAATATCTGTGTTTTCACTGGGTGATCTGAGTCTCTGCTTTACTGCCACCATCAACAACAGCACGGAAGGTGTGCGTTGGGTCTTCTGGTGATGAAACCTGTTGATGTCGCCGATTTTTGGTGCTTGTTGGTCCCTTGGGTTGTGTGGTTTTCACGGTCCTTCAATTGTTTGCTTTCCATCTTCTTAACTTAACTGACTACGTGACTACTCCACACGCCTGATAAATGATGTGTATGCTTTTGCTCAATGCCTTCGATCGAATGCAAAGTTCCTAACGCTAGTAATAAACAAAAAACAAGCTTAACAAATTAAATGCTACACTAGTCAACGCTAAATGTGTAAAACAGACTAACTGGATGGTTTGTAACGGTATAATGCAACTACGACACGGTTATATTACAAGTAGAAAGTCGTACACGAACTCCAACAAAAACAGGCTGTTGCAACGTATTTTGGGTTAAGATTTGTGTGATTGGACTAGTTTTAGTTGAGAGTGGCTCTGTCATCTACTACTCTTTCTAACTGGATGCTTTTCTGCTTTAATACAATGCGCGCCTCTTGAAACCCTGTGCTCTGTAGCAAGAGAGTCACCGACGAAACAGTTGTTCTTATCAATACATACGTAGTTACATGTGGAACGCGCACCAATAACAATGGACAAACATGGACAACAATGGTGCCGGGCGTCTCCCCCCGGGGATAAACAACATCGTGTCGTGTTATTGTGTATAATGTTTGATTTTAATAGGCACTTGGTAATGAAGGTTTGGAATGTTTTGGGAATCAAACTGGTTCGTAGGTTGGGCCGTATTTTCCCCCTATTCCGCTCATCCCGCGGAAGCCTTTGTCCCAACTAATGCGCCCAGTACGAACAAATGGTTCAGAACGGGGGGTGGGACACACGTACGGTCGGGCGAAGGGCACACACTTTTGGTGGAGCTGCTTTTCTCGTACAACAAGAAAAGATCATTAACGACAAAACATCCCCGTCAAAGAGCGCAATTTGAGATTCGTCCGCCTTGCTGCGCCCTTTCTAGTTTTGTACACCACGCTGAGCTTCGCTTAGCATAGAATTATGATCATATTGCTACGCATACACGCGATCCCCGTCTGTTTTCTTGGCACCGTGTCGTGGCGTCACTTGCGCTGCGTACTTACGTTTACACTTTAGTCTCAGGTCCCTCGGTGCAGTGTTCGAAGAATTTCTTAATCTTCGACAGGTATTGCTGACAGATGTGGCCGTAGTTTTTGTTGTACCAATCGGGCGTCCGGCCTCTGTGCGAGAGAAACGAGAGAAGCATGAGCATGAGTAATTCATTTAGAAAAGGATAAACTTGAGACGGATAACCTTACTTCATGTCGACGCGCGACAGGTGCATCAGTTTGCACTTGCCACTGCCGCACGGTTCGATAAGGTAGCGCGACGCTAGCACCACTCCAGCGACGCCTCCCAGCAACGGAGTTGCGTTCTCGTGGGAAATCGACAGCTCCACGATCGCGCACGCCCCACGGGGAAGATCGTTTTTCCATTGACTGTTGAAGAGCAACAGAGAGAGAGAGAGAGATAACGGGCGATCGCATAACGTGGCTCGTCGGTAGGACTTACCGAACGACGCAGTACTCGGTGATGGGTTGGCCGCACGCATACTGGAAGACATCAGCATCCTGATCGAGTTGCTCGATCGTGCGCCATTTGAGCAGATAGGCGTCCCACAGGGGCCGCTCGTTGACGATGTGCTGGATGACCTCCATCGGTGGGGCTTCCACCTCCGTAACGCATTTCCACAGCCGCAGCGGGTGGCCGTCTCCAACCTTCTTGAAGAACACGGCCACCGAAGGATCGGTTGAGCTTAACGACACCCAACCACGTGGCCTAGAGAAAAGAAGAAGAGATCGAATCATATGACCATATGACCAGATACTGAAAGGCCGAATCGGCCGAACGTACCGTTCGCGTCCTTGACGCAGGCACTCATTGAGGCACTCCGACAAGTAGCCACGCCAGTTTTGAACGTGCATTTCGGCGCCCAACGAAGCGAGCGGTACCGGTTTCGATTCGTCCATGTAGTTGAAGTTACACCATCGCATCTGATCGCTGGTGATCGTCCACAGACTGTGGAAGCGGTCGATCATGAAGGCGAGACACTCGTGCGACGCCTTCGCTTCCGAAAGTTCCCGTTCGTCCGGCGTACCGGAGCCAGTACCTGTTTTCTTTCTCCTCGGTGACGCCGTGGTGTATCTGTAACGGGTGGCAAACGATTAATCGAACGTTTTTGGGGGGTAAGGGGCTCCTTCATTGTTACCTGTTGCCGGTGAGTAAGTAAAACAGTGAGGGCGCAAAACAAACAGCCAGATTGTTGGCCGTCATCTGGTTGAGGGAAGAACTTTGCACTACCTTATCAAGGAATGTAAGCAGCAAATGCAGCACCTCCCGATGTTCGTCGGGTAAAAGCAGAATGGCCGACTGGACCGCTTCGGCACGCACCTCGTCCGGCAGATCTGCGCAATGGGAAGAGAGAAAGGGCGGATCAATTGTAATTGACTGTGCACAGGAAACACCGCCCGATGAAGAACTTACATTGGAATATGGCGATAAACGTTTCGGACAGCTTTGCCGTTAACAGCGCATCGGGCAACTCGCGAAAGTATTGCTTCAACAGGTCTGCCACATCGTAAGCGTGATACTCGTCGAACAGCTCACTTCGGCACCCCACGTCGTTGCTCGTCTCGATCACCGACTTGAGCTTTGCGATACGCGATTTTACGCCCGGCTTCCGGAACAGCCCGACCTGATCGAGTGCGTTGCGTTCGAGCCACGCAAACGCCATCCGTATCGTGTACGGTACGGTGCTGCCGTACCGCTGCAGATTCAGCACCAGCGGCATACCGAACACCTTCCGATCCTTGTAGTCGGGAGTTTTGATGCGCTTGATAAACTTCGGCAGGTCCCAGTTCCAGCCGGACCGATGCGTCGGACAGTGGCGCTCCATGTACCCGGTAAGTTTGACTAGCCCCAGTTTCCGAACCACCAGCAACTGTCCGCAGGACATTTCCGACATTCGTAGCCCGGGCCCACTCGAACGTGCGCCACCAGCTGCAGTGCCGGTGGCCGCAGAATCGAGTGGCAGCTGCTTGGCCCCTTCCACAGGTCTGCTTCCGGTGGTACCGGTTGCGTTCGTACTGCTGACTAGTTGCCACTGTTTGTGTTGCTGCTTACGCTGCGCATCGCCATCCTTAACCGGATGGATGCTAGCAACGGTCAGCAGATGATCGGGTGCCGGGGCCGCTGCCGCTGGCTGTTGCTGCACCACTTCGATCGGTGAAACTTTGGGCTGCTGAAAGCTGTGCCAGCGAGCGACCGTCGATCGTTTGCTACCACCGCGCCCTACACCTTCGCCCCACTCGTCGTTCGACGCTTTGGTGCTGTGCCGCACGGACCGGTTGCTGAACGCGTCACGATATCGCTTGGAGGCTTTACCGAGGTTCAGCGATCCTCCGCGGTGCAGCTTCGACGAAGTGACTGGCGGTGCCAGTGTGCTGTTGGTGGTGTTGTTTGTTTTCGGCGCCGTCCCTGCCGGCGATCCGGAGGAGGTGGTCACACTGGCACCGGTGTCCCGATCAAGCTCAACCTTGATCTTCGAGCGACGTTGCTTGGATTGATACTCCGAGTCGGACAGGGTACCACCACCGCACGAATCACGATAATCGTCCACCGTACTCGCGATCACTTTGCTGCGCAACGCTTTCTTAGTCCGCGCGTACTTTGACCGTAGCTTCTCTCCCCGGCCGCTGCCGCCACCACCAGTGTGCCGGGGTGCCGAATCGAACTCAACTCCCGGACCGCCGCCACTGTCTTCGCTGCAGATGGACGAAGAATCGTCACCGGAGCGAGCTTCCTGCTGCTGGAGCTGTACCTGGAACGGAAGCAACACGTTCGGCGTGTTGCGATCGCCGCCGCTGCCGCCTCGTTGCATCAGCGGTGTCACCGGTGACCAAGCGTTCGCCGCGTTCGGCATATACGGCGAAAGCAGATTGCGCTCCTGCCCGTCACCCGACGCCGGTTCCATCGAGAAGAGATTCTTGTGACGACCCATCATCGCCAGTCCGTCGTCAAACTGCAGCATCTCGGCGGACGGACGCGGCGAAGTGGGATTGGAGTAGGACATGATGTCCGGGCCAATGATGAGTTCGCCATCGGCGCCCCGGTGGTGATGCGGGGAAAGGTGATTGTTCGCATGGGGCGCCAGGATGATTAATCCATCGCGGTACTGCTTCTTTCGGCGGCGCGATTTTATCGACTCAACGCGCCGCAGGATGGCTTTGGCACCGTCCTTCAACCGCTCGCTACCGGTGCGTCGCAGGTGCACCGCCCCGGCACTATCGTCCTGTGAATCCGTATCGGACGGTACACCGATTGTGATCTTTCCGCCGCCCTCGAGCCACAGCTTTTCGTGATCTTCGGCGCGCACCAGGGCAGTCCCGCCGTGTTTGGCGCGCGAATGGCGTGATCCGTTCGAGGCCGCGGTTGCTGAATCGATCGAATCGGTCGGACCTTTGGTAGGGGCGTCTTTCGTCGGACCGGATGACTTTTGTTGCTTGTTGGCGATCACGCTCACCAAACCGATCGCATCGTCCACACGTGACCAGCGCCGGCTGTTGTGCTGAAAAGTCCACGCCTCACTGAGCGCGCAACTGTCGTCGTCCGAATCCTCGCGTTGCTGCGGCCGGACATGAAAGATTCATGATGCATCAAGCAGTATTGACCGACGCGGGATGACGTGTACTTACCGACGGTTTTGGTGTGTGGTGGTGCTGGTGCACATCAAGATGCATGTTTGCGCACCGATTGAGCGTGTGCAGCCGACGGAACAGCGACTGAAGCGGATCACTCTCCAGAAACGGATGGTCTTTCTCCACGTTCTCCACATCGATCGGGAACTGGTGATCTGTTGGTAGCAGGTCGAGAGGTTAGCAAATTAGCCATAGCACAACGCAGCCCACCGACTTACCTTCATACATTTGCGCGTATTGCGGGAATCCAGCCGCGCGTAGCCAGCGACACGCTTCGATGGCTTCGATTTCTGGAACGGATGTAGAACGGATCACAAATCAATCTTCAATTCAAGCTAACAATTAGATATGAAATATTATGTACCCTTCCGGAAATACCGGGGTTGTTTTAAATATTTTGCTTTCGATTCTCTCTCAAATAACCATCTCAAATTTCGTTTCTCAAATAAACCAAACCTATCAGCAAAAGTTACGTAGCCATTGGTCATTGGGGAAGCAACACCCAGAAACATATCCCAAAGCAATGGCCTTTTTTGCACAACATCTGATGGAAAGAGTCAACAAATCCATTCGCAAACATACGAATCATGCCGCAGATTGTTTACGCAAATAATTCAAATGCATCCGAAGCGGCGGCGTTTCGTTGCAAAAGTAAAAAAAAGAAAGTTCGTGTTGATTGCCTTCCAAAATAGGATGAAGAACGAAAACACTCTGCCGGCCAGTGATTAGAATCAATTTTGTTGTTGATTTTCAATCCTTCTTTAATAATTCTTTCTGTCGCTGTGAATTAACACATCCGTTCGCGCTGCTTTTGGTCATTGTCGATCTTTGTCGGCTCCAAATAATCGCTTCAAAAATCTTTAACCGTCTTTAAAATTCAGTGAAAAACCCACTCGTTTAAACATGGAACTTTCCTGCTAGACTGTCTTGATCAAACTGGAAGGAAAATGAAAACGAGCGCGTTTTGTAGTTGAAGTGGAATTTTATTGTATATTGGTCCCATTTCAAATAGTGTTTGTCGTTCGTAGATCCGCCGTCGTCGATATAACTACTGCTTGCTGAACTGCCTCCAGAACTCTTTGTCGAGCAACGGGTCGGCCGCCAACCGCTGCTGGTCCGCTTCTGGCGCGCGTTTGTCAGTTTCCTCCACGGCCGAGCCATTCCGACTTCTCGCCCCGACGATGGCCAATTCTCGTTCGCATACCACCTTTTCTACTGCTCCTGACCGCGCTCTTGGATCGTGGCTAACGTCACCGCCAATGTCGTCATCATCGCGAGACCTGGCGCTGAAACTACGGGCCCGTGTGAAGAATTTTGTGGCAAAATATTTCGCTGTCGTGAATTGTTTCCTACCGTCAAGCTGTGGTGTCAACGGTATCCGTGCCACCACCCGGCGTCGTGACGTACCTTCATCGTCGGTCGATCGCTCCTTCGCATCGGTCTTCCGCTCCTGATTGATCGCCTCGTCGAGCGAAGCCGTTGCCGTTTGGGGCTTGCTTGCTGAACTGACCGGTGTTCCTGGGACGGAAAGGTTCCTCGCTAACGCCACCGTTGGTCGCCCGCCTTCAGCGCTGCTGACGTTGCTTCCTTGCGTCACTGCGGATACTGCACGTCGAGGTGGTTTATCGATGCGTGAAATTATGCTCTTGTTATCTTCCTTCACCACCACCACTGTCTGCTGGTCATATGATGTGCCACCGGACTCGGGAGACTTTTGGGGTGTTACATCATCTGCATCCGCCGCCTGCATCGGACCAGGCGCTGTTACCTCCTGATACGCCTGGGAAAAGTCACGTCGGAGAGTGCCCTTGCGGGATGAATCTTCGAAGAAAGCTTTGACCGATTCGCTCTTCAGTTCCGGCCGCGGGTGCAGTGGTTGGGCAGCTTCCGAAAAGGAGCGGGCATACGATCGCTGTTTGCTCGACGTGTCGAGGTACTGCTCGACGCAAAACTCACTCGCAGCACCCGGAGCATCTGGTTGCTGGCCGATGCTGAAGGGCGCAGCGGTCGCTGATGGTTTGGAGTGCTTAAGTTCATCCAGTTCCTCGTTAAACTTGGCCAATTGTTCCGCGAGCGAAGCGGACGGTACTTTGTTCGTCGGTTCCGCTTCCCGTTCTGGTTTCTTTTTCAGTTTGTGCAAAATACGTGAACTAATCGGTGTTCCGGGGACTGTCGGTTTGTAAGACCGACTGTCCCGGGCGGTAGACAGATCGAGCTCGTTGTACACTTCGGAAAAATCACGCCGATAGGTGTGCCGTGTGGCGGACTCGTTGAAGTAGCTTACGACGGCCGGATCGTGGGGCGTGTGGTCCATCGTTTGCGCCGCTTTCGAAAACGAACGATGGTAGGTTTGGGCTTGATCCGATTCTTCGAAGAATGCCTGCGCCCGTTTGGCTGATTCTCCGGCGATGGCTTCACATTCTTTCTGCTTGAAGGCCTTCAACTCGCGTTCGAGGGCGAGCTTTGATTGCTTTAGTTGAGTCAACTCCTCCAAGAATGCGTCCGTCCTGATGATGTCCTTCTCGCCCCTGCGACCATCCTCGTCCGACGACGAGGACTCACTAATTAACTGTGTCTTGCTGGGTTTGGGCCGTTTTTTCGTTTTCGTCCCACCGCTCGACACCGTACCACGTGGGGCCGACGTCAAATCGCCGTGTACTGAATCTGGCACGTCGTCGTTGCGCGGGTCCAGTTCTCCGTAGGCTTGTGAAAATTCTCGTCGATAACTGTGCTGGTTGGCCGATTCTTCAAAGTACTTTTTCACCGCCGGATGCTTCTCGCCGCCGCCTAGGGTGCCGGTAGCTTCCGAAAACGTCCGCTGATACGCATTTCGTTCGCGGGAAGCGTTGAAGAAATTATCGGTATCGGTGGCCCCGGCATCAGTGGTGCCCTTTGCGGTGGTTGATTTTTCCGCCGTAAGCGTTTGCATGTCGTTTATAAACTTTTCCAGCACAATACTGCTGATGATTAGTTCTTGGGCCGGCGGCGGTGCCAGACACGGTTCTTCGTCGCTCGAGGCGATGGACGAGCGGCTCGACATGGACTGAAGGTACCTCGAGCATACCGGTGTCCCCGGAACGGACAGATTAATCCGCCTTTCGGGATCCGCTTTCTTGGTGGCTTGCTGAGCCTCCTGCTTACGCTCATAGTGCTGCTGTACACCGGCCAGGAACTGAAGCTTCGATTTACGATTTCTTGCCGCTATGGGATAGTTTTTCACCGTGTGCTGCTGCGGCTGCTGACTAGTGGCGCTCATGTTTCGGTGCGGACGAAGTGCAATTATAGCAAACGGATTGAGCACGAAAAATATAAACGGGCCAGCAAACCCCCTGGTCTAGTCACAAGACACGCGCAAGATCAATGCTTCTTGCTAGCCGCTCGTGGTTATCCTCGCACGTCCACGTAGCGCCGATTCGGTTGACGGACTGCGAAATTGAAGGCCTGGAGCTGGACACCGCCCCTGGACACGGGATCGGGACACATAAATTGAGCGCTCACGACACTGGTGTCGCGCTTCCCAAAATATCACACCAAAATCCCTATTTGTTTCTGCGTCCGGTGGTTTACGGCCATCGATACAAAAGAACGTCAAGCGGCGATAAGCAAACCGAATGTATCTTAGTCCGCGTATCTGACTTGATCCATGATTCACGACCGGGCATCGCCAGGTTGAGCAGATTGATAAGTCTCGCGAACAGTGTTCGTGGAACGATACCAAGGTGAAGCCAAATTCAAATTAACAAATTAGGTTTTCAAATTGCAAACAAATGACAGCAATTTTTTCGACTAGCGATCAATAAACAGATACGGAGTTATTTATTTCGTCGCCATTGTTAGCGGTTAGTAAGCGTGCGCCAAGAGCTGTTTTATCTTTCTGTTAAAAATATAAAATTTCCTTAAATGTGTGTTGAAGTGAAATCCCCAAAAAACTCTGCAGAAGAGCATGGGCATTCTTGAGTTTGCCAAAGTGCGTCAAAATTGTCTAGAAAACCTTTAATTAAACTGCATCGCGTTTAATTTCGCTATCAGCGAAAGATTAACGACTAAAGCGGAACTCTTTAAAAGCCATTGCGCTGCACTGTAATAAATTCATCCGATTTTTCCAATATTGACTTGATAAAAAAACGTCATTAATTCGAATTCACTCGAGTATTCGTGAGTTAATAAATTACTTAAATCCACTCGAGCCCATCCGTTCAGGTTAATTCGATTGTATTCGCGGAAAGCACAACATTCCGGCGGTCTCGCGGTTCCAACAAGAATCCGTTAATGAACAACGGAATCGGGTGACGTGATAGAGAAAAGCATAATTGCCACACATTGCCGGGCATACATAGCTCTGGCTGCATTCATCAGTGGCTGCTTCAAAGCTTTCCCGACCGAATGGCCTCATTTTGTCTCTTCCCATCAACAACCACTTGTTGTTCTACCGAACCCGAGGGTTATGCCCCCCGCAGAGAAGATGTGCTCCGCGCAATGGTTTTTTTTTCTCCCACTGTGAGTCTGTTTTTCCCCATCGGAACCTTTGCTTTGCGCTGCTCATCAATCAATTTATCAATACAAGGACGGTGTAAAAATAGATTTGTAAAGCGAAAAAAAACTCTAATCTTGTAGCCACACGGCGATAGCTGGCTGGCGGGGGAGTGTAGCAGCAGGATTCGGAGTGTTGAGCGATTAGAGATACAAAGCCAATGTCAGGAGGCTCGTAGTATCTTTCTCTTTCGCGCGAAAATTCCGAGTGGCGATTTTCTACATCGTTTTGCTCTCCTCGTTTGGCGAATACACTCTCACCATTCGCACTTTCTCTCTCTCTCTCGAGTGAACGAATTTTCCATTTCCCTTGACCCGTTACGGACACTGGCATTCGAGTGAAGCGGCTCAACTCCGATCATGTTGCTGCAACACCACGAAGCACTAGAACCTCATGGACATGGCTCGTTGTGAGTGTGCCTGTGAGTGTGAGTCAACCGAAAGGATGCTGTGGCCAACAGGATGCTGTGGGAGAAGCAACAGATGGATTTTCTGTCGTCACTCAGAACACTGGACCCATGCGGTGGCTACCAGCGAATGCGATCCTTTGCAATTCTCTCGAAGAGCATAATCAATACCAGCCCCCAGTCTTCACATTACGGGCCAACATTGTTCTACGGAACGCAATCCATCCCCTTTGTAATTAGCCATTGGCTGACACTTTATCCTGAAAAGCGTGCTAACCTGCAATTTTTCGCTCACGCATCTTTTTCCACAACGATTCCGCCTTCCGGATGTGCCAGTTTTCGATTTTGGCCGAAAAGCTGCGGAAAAATTTGTACTCCCTTATGCTGGACATCCTGCGGTGCATGGTTTTTCACGTTCCTGGTGTATTTCTATTTGTTGTTGTTGTGCTGTTGAATACCCCTCCGGGCGACAACGTTCCGTTGAGCCCCGTCTGCGTTTGAAAGACGCTCAATGATGATATCCACCGATAAGGTCCACAGGTCTATACGTACCACACTCTCGTGAACACAGGAATAAGCATTTCGAGTTTGGGTAACAAAATCCAATCACAACCACAAACAGTGCAGCTTAAAGCATCGGGTCGGGTAGTTCACCGCTGGTTACTGCGATCATAGAACACCGTTCGTTATTCGGAGTTAGGATTTAGCACGGCACAGAAGGGGGCAAAGCAAACGAATGTCACACTACAAGACGTCGAAGCAGCAACACAGTAAGCAAACGAAAACAAAACCACTAGCAACAAGGGAAGCTACCGAGAATGTAAGCTAAGCTAGAAACGGCGCCCAATATTTGCTGCAACACCGCCAAGCTGACCAACTGACAATGAGAGCGGCGACCGTGGATATCTCGCTTCGTAGTTCCACAAGGACGAATTCGCCACGACGATGCGCGCCAAGGAAGAGAACCACCATCGCTCAGTTAACCTCGTGCGCTCTCCGAACTCTCCCGGATTGACGCACACATCCGGCCATGGTTAAAAACGCGTGCACCACCCCGTCCCGTCCAAGCATCCGGGAAACTCGGGTTGCGGGTGTGCAAGCGCTGAAACCATCCGGTTCGGTTCTATGTGCGAAACTGAAGGTGCTTATGTACGCGATTTGCTACATCGCGCACACCACATACCGTCAGTTTTGGATGAACATTAAACAAATCATCCAGACACTACATGGCAGCATGCACCAATAAACGCTCGCGGCAGTCGCACACCAGGAAGGTCGTGAGCCACCTACTGTGAGTCTTTTTAAAAAATGCTTTTTTAACATGACAATCTTGGGTGTTCGGGGGGCATAAATTCCCTGCGGGAACACTACAGATCTAGCCTAGGAAAACCAAAATTGTTACACAATTGTGATCGGAAGAGCAATGGGTGACGTTAGTACACTAAATTTGCTCCGACGTGCGACCTCTCAGGCCACGACTAGAACCCAAACCAGTACTAACGGTAATTTTTGAATGCCCATCAGCAAAGTAGACATCGATCGTTGTAAGTCGATGTTTCAACCACGCCAACATGTGGTACATAAGGTAGACACGTTGCGGGTCGCATAATGGTAGTGGGTTGAAACACAGCAATAACAAAGAAACATTATTGCACCCGGAGCACAACAGCACGATTCATTTTTCAAACCACATCTCATTTCCGCCCCATCCACTAACGGGTTGTGGTTGTGTTTCAGACCGCCAGGGCATGTAAATACGCAGTGTCCACGAGAGGATTTCTTGTTAACGGTCAAGCTTTAGTGGCGGTCAAACAGGTTGTTTCACCAATAACCACTGTCCTAGGCATTACTACTTTAGCATTCAACTTCTAATAACATTGGCAAACCGAGCGGACTTTTTAAACCCCGAAAGAACGAATTTCACACCCATAATTGTAAATTTGTGCTGTATCAACAGACCAAATTGGCAGACCGCACCAACTTCGTTATGTCCGTTAAGTTGGGGTTTAGAAATAAAAATAAACGAATCGATTAGAATCAACATGTTTACTGTTTATGATGTACGATGGACATCGACTGGCAGCGGGATTAATTACACATTTATCAACAGTCGAATTCGAAATATTTTATATATAACAAAAGGAAGAGAAGGCTTATTGAGAACCAGAGTTTGTTCGAACCTTTGAAGTGGACAACTGAAAAAGAAAAAAACGATAATCAGCAAACCATAAAGCAAATGGTATTGGTATGGTATAATTTATAATAATGGTATAATTTTAATTTATAATGGTATAATTTAAGCAATGTTTGCCATCCGAACCCCATGCCCATTGCAGCAATTCGTGCGCGAACATGCGACCATAATTTGTGTGGTACGTGTGTTGAAACATCAGAAAAGGGGGCTCCATTATTATCAATGGCATATGCTCTTATCAGCATAGAGTGCACAAAGTTCGCAAACCAGTGGGCTACACCAGCGGCCTGGCCGGGTGGATTACTAGCGCTTGCTCTTATGTGTAGACCCAAAACATTAACCCAAAAGAGAGTATTTGGGCACCACGCACAAGCCGCGCGTAAGCCACCGGTCTAATCATCGCCACGACTTGTGGCAGAGTTTTTTTGTACCATCGTAATACGCAAAATACGCAATATTTCAGGAAAACAAAGCTCCGCGAAGCTATTTTCATGCACTTACCAGCTAGATGACGATCGCTTTGTGATCTCGAGTAACGCAGATTAGCCTAAAGGGAGAAAAGCGGAAAACAGACATTTGCATGAGTTTTGTTTGGCCATTTCGCCATATGCGAATGTTAGTGCCTCACCCGTTGCACGGTGAGACCATTTTCCTCGTCCTTCAGCAGCACCGGCGCAGAGCTGGACTTGGAGCCGAGCTCTTCCGCGATCAGATGGTTGTGGCCACTGTGCAGCGACGTACTGCTCGGAGACGGAAGATCCGCCATGTTGGACTTGAGCGGTTGGAACGGTTCCTGGTCAAGGGCGAGGAAAAATTGCTTTCGCTTCGCATCGATCGCACTCTGATGGGTTTTGAATTTTAGGTGCAACGCCAGATTGCGATGGGCGGTGCCTGCCATGGACGGGAGGCTGTTGGTGCTCGTCTTCATACTCCTGTCGCTCGGGGGCGATTCGGTATGTTTGCGGTAAAACCCTGAAGACCTGAAGACCGTCGCCGGGGTCGTTGTCGTCGTCGCGGCTATCGTTGTTCCTGGGGCCGGACCGGATGGATGTTGATGGTGGCACTTGAAGGAGTGCATAACCATCTCATCGGAAGTCGTCTCATCATCTCCAGCACAGTCGTCCCGCGCGCCATCGGTGTACGGTGCACCGACATCCAGGAGGCTCATATCATCGGACAAACTGTCGGATAGTTCCGTCCGCCCACCGTATCCGTTGTTGCTGGAATCGCTTGACGTTTGCAGCAGCAAACTGGAAGCAGATGAAGCTGCCGCCGGGGTTGTCCCTCGTCCTCCAGCAGCTCCCGTCGTCGCCGCTGCACTGACCACTTCCAGTTCGGTCGATCGATACCGGGGATCGAGCGTGTTTCTGGTCCGTTTCGCTTCACCCTCCTCTGCCGTTCGCCTGGCAAAGGCGGCATTGCGGGACGGCGTTGTTGCCACACTGGCATGCGGAATGGTAGCGTACTTTCTGTGTTGACTAGCGTGCTCTTGGTGATGTTGCTGCTGCTGCTGCTGCTGTAAGCCACTACTTCCTTCTCTTCGTACCTCCCTGCCGCGGTCATCACGGCGTGCCTGCGAAGCAAAATGGGCAAGATTAGGCCAACATTAAAAGAACCTTCTGTCTCCTTCACCGGTTTGTTTGCTCATTTCAATCCATTTACGAGCCCGGGAAGTGTCTTATCAAGTTTACCTGTTCGGAGTCGCTCGTTCGCCTTACTTGACTTCCGTCTTCTGGCTCCGGCGAAGGGACGGATGTGGCGACCGCCTTCATTTTTTCCGCTCGCACGGTTTGGGCGAACATTTCCGATATTTCCGCCTGAATGGAAAGTTGAAAGCAGTTCCATTAATATTTTTTTATTATTTGAAATGTAACCTTTTCAGTATAATTAATAAAGCTTTGGGTTACTTTATCGTTAGTTTACTGATACGGCCCACAATCTTCCCCGATAAAACGTGGCAAGACCTTTCAAAGCCTGGTCATTTGTTTTGCAAACATTCTGCGGGATAAATTCAAAAATCATCTTCATTTGCTCATCTTTTCGAATATAAAATTCAATTCAAGACTATAGTTTGTAGTTAGGTGAATATTTACAACTGGTTTAATTTCAAAAAGCTCGTAACACAATTCAGCTCACGGATTATTATTTTTTAACCCATTTTTTTCGTACAAGAAAACGTGGCCAGTTCGTCCACAAATAGGCACAAAGTTAAACAAGAAACGAGCGTATTTGTGAAAAAGCAGGCACCGTCACTAATCTGTAACGCAATTCGAAACCAAAGGCCGAGGAACCCCAAACGATAAGGACATTGGCAAATAAACAAATTGGAACCAAACCCGGGCGTAACAGATACGATGTTTGCCGTCCCAGGGCAATTGGATTGAACAAAACTGATTATACACCCGGCGAGTGCGGCACGCGGCGTCTCGTTGGTCCGACATCATGATTTGCGACCACCATTCGGACTGTACTTTTCCAGTGGAACATTATAATGCAAGCGAGACCCAAAGTGAAACAGAAAAGAAATTCCGACATCCTCAACACGGGAGGACTACGTTTTCTTTCGGGCCCCAAAGAGATGGTATTTTCTTAATGGAATTACATTTTTCTGTCGCCTACTCCATTGAGGCCACCCCTCACAGTCCCGCGCCTGGATCTCGTAGACGGATCGCGGAACGTCCTTCGTCCTGCGCCACTTGGTGCGAAGCTATTTAAGTCGCATCATTTCTCGCCAGGGTCTGCAGTTGGTAAACGCTGAAGCACCTAACCGGGCTGGGCACCTTGGAGCAAACCGACGAGGGCTAGCCGATTTACCGTGATTTGAAAGCGAACGGAGCATTTTTTTGCATCTTAAGGGCAGTTGACGTACGCAGCTGCAGCAAGGGTGACACACAGTGGCATCGGCTCATCGGGGCAGTGGTGCGTGCGGGAAAACATCTCAACACCGAATGGAACCGGCTCGTCGGCCGCGGTTCCACGTGGGAGTGATGGCGACGTGTTGCCTCTTCCTTGCGCTATCGGTTGTGGCCCGTGAATCATCGTTGTCCGGGTCCCGCCCGTACGCCACGGCGGCGACGGTGGTACAGGTGCATCGGACAGGTCCGGGTTCGATGACGGAATCAACGCAGCCATCGCGGCGACCGGAGATCGCGACTAGTCGACATCGCCAAACGAGGTAAGCGTGTTCCATTCTGGGGTAAATTTATGACCAGCACGAAGCAGCGGGGTGTGAATTACGACTCAAGCAAATGAAGCTTTCATACCAAATCCGCGACACTAACTCTCTCTCCCCGTAAGCCCCGGGCGATAACGAAAATACACGGTTTGGTGACCACCAGTCCGTTCGTCGAACTGTGAAGACGAGACGATCCACTCGTGAGAAGGACCGAATCAAAGCAAATCTATTGCGAAGGAATTCGTTTCGGTTGCTACTATTTTAATCGAGTGAAGCTTATTAAAAGTAACACAAATCCCGCTGACTTGTGGAACTGTTATCTTTTTAATTTAATAATGAACAAATGCTATATTTGTAAGTCCAAAACAGTGTTGTGATGGTAATAGTTAGACCCTGCCTGCAAAGTCGCAAAAAGCATAGGTTCGGATTGCGAACGAAATTCCTTTAGCGGTTTTCGAAGAACCGAAACTTATTTCTGGGCCACGCTAAATGCTACAGACACGTTAGCGCGAACCCATAGCCAGCCAAGCCAATCTTACGTTGCGCCTTTTCCGTCTAAACTTTTCGTCAAAGAATTACCTTTTTCGAATGAAATTTAAATTTGCACATTGGAACATTGGAATAGCGCCAACCAATACGAATAGGGAGGCAAAGTAACGATCACTGTCCTGCCTATCAGTTTCGCCACAAAAGGACACGCTAATGGAGCCAAAAGCACCAAAATTTTACCAGCATTTCATTAGCTTCATTATCAGCCTTATTTTCAAGGGGTCGCTGGCTTGGGCTCACTTCAAACACAGTTCCCAATTCCGATGGAGTCGTGCCGCACTAATCATTCGCATGTCTGTTTGTACAATAGAGAAACACTTCCGCTTCCTAGACTGGCCGGAAGTGGAGAGGATTATACAGGCGTGCCATCGGCGGAACGAAGAGTCCGGCGTAGCCGGTTGGAACCGAAAGTGCGTGAATTTCCACCGGAGCCGCTAGTGTTTTTGCCCGCCCGTGGTCGCCGCTTCGGAGAAGGGGCAAGCCTCGACTATCCGCGGGCTCGCGCTGACAAACGTCAACTCACGATCGAACAGATGCTCGAGAAGGGTGACTACTTTGTGCCGAACCGTGGCAAAAAGGCAGCACGGTCCTCAGGTGGCACGGAGCCCATGAAAAAGAATCAATTCGACGTGCTGCTCGGTACCGACGAATATTTCTTTCCCAATCGAGGTAAAAAGGAGTACTTCCTAGCGTACGACGGTCGGCCGCGTCCACTGGAAAGCCGGTTGCGCCGCAACCTGCTGCAAAATCTTGCCAACGAACACAAGGATACGTTCTTTTCGTCTCGCGGCAAGCGGATGCCGGAGGAGATCGGGTTGGCGCCCGCCGTCGAGCAGGAAATCGCGGCACTTTCCGGGAGCCTGGCGGAAGACTGTAGCACCACTTCGGCGAGCGGTTGCACCGGAGTGCTGGCCGGTGAGATATTTAGCAACATCGGCGAAAACACTTTGGCCACCGGACAGACCGATCCCAATGCGGTGCTCTTGAACGATGACGTACTTTTGCCGTTTGCTCGCGTCGTGAGCTAAATACGGATCCCTGGACGGAGGGTTCTCGATAAACGCGATGCCCTCTCTCTCGCATGATGCGTGCAGAATCGATTTTAAAACCTACTTTCTGTGTTTCCATGAATTCCCAATGAAGCTACTAAAACAGTATGTATCGTTTAGGTCTCGTCCGCCGCAGGGCACTCGAGACGGAAGGGGAGCGTACGGAATGCAAGTAATAATATCCACATCAAGACAACGCCATTTAAAAGGAGGCCACAAAAATGATAAAAAAAAACAATCTACAACACAAGTCGTTAAACAACTGCGGGAAAAATCAAAAACATATCATAAATGACGATAAGGTTGGTTAAGTTCGGTTTGTTGTTGTTAAATAATAAACTACTGATAATAAAGAAAAGCCCAATCAATTACAACATAAATGGTACACGTAACTAATAAATAACTCTACCGATGCTCTGTATGTTGAAGTGAACCTTACGTGACTATCGTTTTACACTCTGATCATTTATCCTTCATGTAACTTCATGTAATCTTTGCGTTATGTTTCAAATGGTTAAGTTTATGTGTAATGATAGACCCCTCTTTTCGATGGATAGCGTACAAACGATACGATACAAACAAGAATTAAGGTCTGCGTTTCAGTTTCATCTTTCAAAGATCACAAATGTTGTAGCGGAACTCGTCAAAACTGAAAATCGCAAACAAAATCCATTTGCTACAAACGTTGTTTACGTTTAATAAACAGTAACGGGTTTCTGAAAATGGTTCCATTAGCATCTGTGGTACCTCAAGTATATGGTACTTGTTGGAAACACAAACAAGTATCGTGATTCGTTGGTTGTACTTATAATTACGGACGTTGCGCAAGCACTGACCGTGACGATAAGAAGCGATTAAAAGGCAATTACTGCGTTCTCAAGCGCAAATCGAATCGAGATTGCAAGAAGCAGATACATGGTTGCAATAGTTTAAGAAGTGGTTTCAACCATCATTGTAATGCAACCTTGTGGGAGCTATAATCATACTTGAGCACCAACCAATGTTTGCAAACCGTTTTGCACATTTTAACGTGGTGAATTGAAATTAATAGTAAAAGTATTGCAAATTCCTACGTGTTATACAGCACTCGATAAAAGGTAGAATTTTACAATTAAATCTCGCATAGCGCAATGGCGATTTACTCATCTTTTACAATAGAAAAAGCAGGCAAACAGATTAAACTATAGATGATGACTAACTGTCTCGGCGATTTCAAACTAAAAAAATGCACAATCGCTTAGTCGGAAGGCATCCTTATCGCCCCGCTTGAAACCCACCGTAACCGATTTGATTGATGTCTCTCGAATGTTTTAAATTTAGATTGTTTCAATTTCCAACACGGCCCAAATGCGACCCATCGCGTCACTGTTTCGATTGATTGAGACGCATTTTATTGCGAGTTTGGAACAGATGCTTTCCCGTTGGCAGAAGCTCAAAATCATCGTCTACCGCCTTGGAACTCTATATTAAGAAAGGTACGAAAGTAACCGAAAATTCGTGAACATGCATTACTAACCGTTGTTGGAACATAAGAAACGTTTGAAACCATCGTGTCACGCGTAACCGGAGACTTTGTTTAAAAGCGCATGATTATTGTTAAGGAAACCCTCGAAACACGGGGGAAACAGAGTTTCGAAGAATTCTAGAAATATCCCCGTCAAACGAACCGCCGGCGAGAACTTTGCATCCACGTCCGGACTCGCCCGACTCAAGTTAAAAACGGATTGTTTGTGGTCTTACCTGAGCCTTTTCCAAGATCCGTTCCAGCTCCGCATAGGGATCATCTACTTCGATCTCCGCGGTCGGCACCAGTTTGACGGCACCACCACCATCCGTCACGTCAACGCTGGCCGCTGTTTCTTTCGGCGTTTCCGTGAAATTGGCCCGTAACCCTCCATTCCAGGCAACGATCTGAGCAGGAGCAGCTGACCGCACCTGGGATGCGACGCTGCGCGTTTCTAGGCAACGCAGAGTTTCCGCCGCCTGCGGCTGAAAGCGCTGTTGCTTCGGTACGCTTCGATCCTCGTTGTGATGCTGATGTTGTTGCTGCTGCTGCTGCTGACTGCGGATACCACCGTTCGCCGCAACGGGCGGGTGGCGATCGCGCAGCGCTGCCGTCGCCGTGCAGAGGAGCAAATCCGAGTCGGCAGCATCGTGAACAATGCTGTTGTTATTGATATTGGTATTACCGGTGATGCTGGGACCGGATTTGCCCATGGGTTTCATCGCTCGATTTCCGATCATTTAAACGTTGCCACATATTTTCACTCGCACTTTTCCCCAACACAACACGCCGCCCAACAACGTACGGCCAGTGGCAGTTGTGCTTTTTTCAGATCTCCATCGCCAGGGAATCAGGGATCAAGCTTGGCGTTACTCGACACAAGACAACTCCGCCACGCACATCTAAGAGATGAGAGCAATTATGATGAATAATCCGATGACAGCTCCTCCCGCGATCGCGATTACTTTTTCTACCGTAAACCAAAACACACACACACACTCACACACCCTGTTGTTGATATTGTTATATTATATTGTGACTGGGATGCGTTTTTTTAACCCTAGTCGCCGTCGGCGGTGGTGTGCGTGGTCAACACAGCGGCCACAGCGGTGTATGCGTGTGCATTGTTGACTTCATTCCACGAGCGATCTGCGCGGCGCGAAGTGACGTCATTCGAAAATAATGTTAAACGCTCTACCGAACGGCGCTGGACAACGCGAGACCATGCACAGGGACAGCGCTACTAGTTTCAAGCACAAGCCACTACCACCACCGTCACTATCATCCGCCAAATCATTCTCATCTAGCAGGCGGCGGGATACAATAAAAGCACAACGGGTTGACTCCCGGTCGCGAGTTGACGCATCGTGTAGAAATTTGCTTAACTATTTACAGCGAGCCAACTACCGGGTCTTTCTTGCGTTTCTTTTTTTCTAGTCCCCGCCCGACGAGCCAATCGGTTACGCACAATGAATGGAGCTATCACAAAAAACGATTAACACAAGATATTTACGCGGTTGGAGAGCATTGTTAAGGACGGTGATCACTGCGAATAGTAATCGTAGTAAGCGTAAGCCGTTTCGAGGTAGCACCCTTCGTCGAAGGAGTGTTGCACCGTGAGAAGGTCTTCCGAGCGAAAGATTTCAAGCTTACCACTGGTGGTTGCCTTGCCCGTTTGTTCACTGTTTCAGGGTCGGGCAAAAGCAATAGAAAAAGAATATATAGTAATGACCAACAACGCACCGATCGCTCCCAGCTCAGCCGGAAGGTGCTGTCGAACTACCGTTTAGTGTGGAGCGAAGCACTAAGCCCGTTTGGCGCAGCTCGCACCCTTAGCCTCAGGACCCATACCCTTTGGGGCTGTTTGTTTGCTGAATTCCGTGTCGCGCGATGATGGTATGTATTTACTTTCATTCATAAATTATCTCTATGCCAAACCACCCATATAGGTGGTGCACACGAACACAGCGCCACAGAGCCACAAACACAAGCGCGCGCGCGCGCACCCGCGAGTGCGAGGGCGCACGCGAGAAGCGTATGTTTCGAAACTGGAGTTGGGCAGATGAACGCAGCGAGATAGTCGACCCGTATGCTGCGCCTCGCAAATGTGTTCCGACTTGAAACAATCGGCCACGACGACGACGACGGGTACGCGTTTCGTGCGTTAATTAATATGCTCCATTCGCTGCGCAGCGCCACAAAACAAAAGAGGTCCCGTCGTCTCACCGCACACGTCCACGGAGCACACGCGACACGCCACAGAGAGTTCGATAAAGCCGGACGCCACTGTTCGAAGTGTGTTTGCGCACTGACGAAATCCGTCACGAGAGAGTGAACACGGCACCGAAACTCCTCACCTCCTCACCTGCTGCTGCTGCCCTGGCTAGCTGAAGGGTTGCACAAGCGAGATGCACCGTGATCCGTGACGAGCGAGCGAGAGAGGGCGAAACCGTCCGCGGGTTAACATTTTATGATCTATCGGCTTATGTACGTGCGCGGCTCATCTGGAGGAGCGAGTGAGAGGGCACGAAATACAGTTAGCGAGAGCGAAAGGAACGGCTCACCGAATGACACAAGCTTTTCGACTTGGGCACATACCATCATCGAAAACGGGGTGGCTTCAGGGGAAACGCGCGTATGGAAGAACTTTCGCAGGCTCTACGCAGGTTCTACGGAGCAGAACTAGGCGTCCCACGAGAGACAGAGAGAGCATAGAAGTTGACAACGATTAACGACTTAACGATTCGAAACGGATGCTTTTTCGTAGTGTTTTTGAATCACCACACGAATGCCTATTGCACACTATTTTCGGACCTCAAGAACCAACCGCCACAGAACACACTCTCTATTGTTTGTCGTTTATTTTAGTTGGTTTTAGGTTTTACTTTCACCCTCTCACGGTCACTGTCGTTTTGTCGTTCCCAGTGTTTTCGTTTTGCCTTCATCATCGACGCGTCACACTTCATCGAGTACTTACACAAAAAATATCAGATCTTCTTAGTAATTTGTTGTTTTATGATAATTTAATTTAAAAAGCCTAGAGTACTTTCTGTGCCACTGTGTATGTGGTGTGTGTGTACTTGTTTTCATTAACTGCATGGTATTTTCCGCTTTGCCTGCGGGCTTAAAAATTGTCGTTCCAGTTTCGTCTTTTCTTGTTTTACCAAAACACCGTGGTCACGCTGTTGTGTTTGTCTTTCCCTTTGCACAGATTTTACTAGATTACTTTCAGCCCCACTGTCACCGGTCGGTGTCATATTCCTGTTGCGTCTTTTCTAATATTTATCTCATCTTATCAATTATGTATATATAGTTTTTTTCGTTCTTCTCTTGTCTCATTTCTGTGTTCTTGCTTGCTACTCCGCAATGACGACGCTGCCTCTCGTTTTGCACAAATCTTTCAGTGCATAGTTCTGTTTTTTGTGTTTTGCTTGTTTCGTTTACCATTGTACAATCACTTTTTATAGGAAACCTTGGATACATAAGTCAAAACGAATGATTATTATTCTGCATTATTTAGCCGATGTTCAAACTCCTCTTGCCATCTTTCGCTTTACATTCGCTACATCGTTTAATTGCAGCAAATTCGCGCCTATTTCAACATGTCTCGCGTGTTCTCTCTTCCCGAGAGCTGAGCCGACTTTCCTTTCGCTGATTTACTTTAGTTTTCGTTGGTTTTGCTTGTGTATATATATGTGCAATATTGTAATTAATTAGCGATTCAATCCATCTGGGTTTTTGGACGAGGCGCAAACAGGCAGAAAGTACCCGCCCGTAGCACCTCTTGCATGGTCGAGTAAACCAATTCTGATATCTATTACAAACCAATTCACGAATGAGTTTTCATAGCTTGAAGCATGCCACCAACGGACCGGCTGCCCAGCCAACCAATACATCAATCCTACGACGTTGCCGGTTTTTTTTACAAAGCGCAATACATATTTCAATCACCATTTACGCGAGAAACGAGAAACAGCGGTCGCAGAGAACACAAACATCATCACTGGTTGCACTCATTCATCCCCACACTTCCGGCAGCCTCGATTTCGATTCCCTTAAAGTATAGTGGCGACAAGATGCAGGCCATGTTCAACATATTTTCCCTAGATTACTATAGCCTGTACTTTTTGCTTCTGTTTACCGCAAGTGGTATGGTAGTTTTTTTTCGTATCACAACAAGTAGATATTTAAAAATGCAACGTAAAACGAACCTAGTTAAAATAAATAATAATAATAAAAAACAATTTAGCCTTTTTATTCCCAATTTAGCTGAGTTACATATTCACTTTGTACATTTCGTCGATGTACTAATTTCGGCCCGGGTGTGCGACTGCAGGCCGTTTCTCTTGCGGCTAGTACACAACGACCTTATCCGTCTGGTTTTTTTAGCAAAAGTCGTGTGTTTTGTGTGTGTGTTCGACGCCAGTACAAGGCATTCATTACTTGTCCTCACCGTTCTAACTATGACTATTACACTTGGCGCCGCCGTTCGATACGCACGCATCGCGTGCGCAATACACAAAAACTCATCACCTGCACACACGCGACACCAGAAAGGTGCCGCTGCGTTGTGCACAACTCTACTCTGGTTCGCTTCCGTTAACGGTTGCAACTGATCATCTCAACACGCACCGTATGAGCAGTATCGCTAGGATCACCGAATGCTGCCAGTTACTGTAATGGTGTCCAAGACGGATCGCACCACTCGTTTCACCACATTTACCTTCGAAAGAAATGGAAATGAAAAACGGAGATCAGAGAATTGCCGTTTGTAAATAATGGACGATAGAAAGTACCGTTACTGGTGACGTTGGTAGGGATCAATTTATGCATGCTCGCTTGCATATTGGCCCGATGGCAAGTGTCACCGACGAACATTTGAATTTGATTGCCCTCGGTTGGCACGTAGCTGATGCACACGCCGTGTTGGGAGATTGAGTGTTTAGCTATGATGTACGTCGTTTGATTCTCCTGCCAGTGGCCATGGCATGTGTACACTGAATAATGAAACGCCGAAACAAATATAAGACATATTGCACAATACAAGATTTGATAGCGAATAAGAAGGACTTTCTCTGGACTGTTCTCCCGTGTGTCACCCATTGGTCGATTGCAATGCGTTACTTACACTCTTCGTCGTCGATTTTACATTTTGGTTTCACTTCGATAATGCTGTTTTCGTTGCAACCAATCAGAAGATGGCGATTCGTGCTGTGATTAATGTTACAGCCTCCGGCCGTTTCCCTTCGTGATCGCAGCACGTCTGTTGACGGGGAAACAAACCAAAAAGGATTTTTTGGCACACGAATAATGGCGCATGAATATTCTGTGCACTCACCTCCTTCAAGTCCCTTGTGCACAGCGAATGTGTCGTTTCTGGTGTCGACCACTGTGCGTCGCGTACGTGGCAGATAGGAACGACGCTTCGCTTCTAACCCCATGTAGGCACCGCCAATGACACCACCTCCAACCGCGCCACTGTTGCCGCTGCCGCCGTTACCAATGATGCTCTCCTGGTTCCGATACCCGACCACATCCCAATGACGGTGAGTACGTGCCTTATTGTTGTGATTTCGCTTATGCCGCGATATGGATGAAGTTGGGGTTAGGAAACCTTTCATCAAATACTGGCCTTCCATAGGACAGATTTGTGTTTCGGAGTTATTGGCTGTAGGCGGACAATGTCAAGAGTGTGACACGGTGTTATAACAGCAGATACACCACATTAAAGCAATATTTACCTAGCAGCGTAACGTATGATGTCCGATGTACGTCAAAGTTTTCCGTTGTACACGCATCTTCGAGTCGAGCTGTCGGAGTTCCCATTTGCAGCTCGGCGACGTGCGTGTCTCGCCTGTAGAACATGACGCACATGAAGCCAGATTTGCTGCACACGAAAGAATAACGCGTTAACACACAAAGAAAAACGCTTTGTTTCACATCTCTGGAACAACGATATTCACCATCCCATTGTGTGATGGACAACAGCCATCATTTCGGACGATGTTTGCTTGTTGATTTGCTCACACAGCGAACGGGCAACCGTATGGCCATTGGGCTTTTTTATGTGCAGTGATCCATCACTAAAATTTTACGAGAACACGGAATCAAAACATTGTATTTCCACATTATGAGGATTTTATGCAGCTCACCTGGCGTCGAAAACGTAATGGGCACTTCCCATAAGTGCGTGCCAAAAGCGAGGACCCTTGAACCACACAGGAAAGTCGCACCGATCCATCATGGGGGCCTTTTTCAGTGTCATTATTCGAGAACCCACCTGACGTAGGTAAAGAGGATTTCACGTTTAAGAGTGTTGATATTGAAATATCGGAAACTATCCTCATACGACTTACCTCTGCACTTTCAAGACCGTTGCACGTGGCGTCACCCGATTGTGCCAGCTTGTATTCAGCATCTGATGGGGGTTGGTAACGAATAATATTAGCAAGGTGGCTGGATCTACTTCCGACACCGGAATTGGGTATACTCACCGGAACCACTCAGTTTTTCATACACGAAACATCTAAACCGTTCTTCGTTCGAAGTGGCGTGATGATGTGAAACCAGTCCTACGAGATAACGCGAATTACCGTCCTTCCACCATGCTAGGCATGTTAGTTCTTCAACTAAGGGGGTTACAGCAAAGAAAATAAGATTGACTAAATCGGCTGGTCCCAATAAATCGGCATCGGCTGGTCCCAATAAAAATGGCCAAGAGGAGGTTCCACGTGAGGAAAAGCCAATTCTGACTTCTTACCGGTGCTTTCGGTCCCAGGTACGTCAGGGCAAGCCTGAAAACTTAGCAGTAATCTACTGTCTTCTGTACACATTTCCATGTTCGACACCGGGCTTCTGCATTCTCCGTGCCCTCGGTTGTAGGTGAAAGTATAAGATCCTTGAAAACGGGCGCATTATTGGTACCATTGTCAGCATCGTTGTGCGATCGTTTGAAGCAGCATCATAATTAGGTTGCTTACCCGATAGTGGACATTTAATTGGCTCTGGATTAATTTTAAACATACTGTACAGCAGCGCATCGCCCGGGATTTGTTCGCAAAGGTAGTGTAGCGTCTCACGCCCCTTACATCCCATGCCTGGAAGTAGACAATGTTTAGCAAATCCGCGTGGCAGGATGTGAGGGATGGTCGGAGCAGAGGTCGAAGAAAAACAAGAAAATATGATCATTAATAAGATGGTCCTTCGTGTTTTGCATTCTATCGGGGAAAGAAACAGAAATTAACACAACTTAACCAGAAAGGAAACAAAACATGACATTAACCGATATTTGATATTTACACATACACAAAACCATCTACACTTAGCATCAGAGGAATTAGAAAATCGAGCTCACTGAAACATCGATCTGTTCCATATTTGCGTAATTTTCTAACACCTAGCCGATGACCATGTGAATGAAAGCGCAAAATAGACTGAAACGAAGTACCGGCCTGAGTGCTGTCCACTCCAACGATAGATGTGCTCTCACACAAACTTTTTACATTAAATATCTGCACCAGATAGTGGTGCGACACTACGGTGAACGTTTTAGTCATTTTGAGCATTCTTCATCTACTGTAATATCGGATCAATGTCTGTACAAAAAGCTACACCCAAAAATGTCCACACAAATACACACGACGTTAAAAATAAAGGCTGACAGAAGACATACGAAAGAAAGGAAGGAAGGAGAGAGCAACGAAGGAGAAAAATAAACCAAATATAACATATTTCTGTTTAGTTATTCATTACACGTTACTCAGCGTCGCGTTTTGCTACTAGATAATTCTGCTACTGTGAACCTGAAGCAAAAATGACGTTGTACTACCCACTACGCGACAGTAGCGGCCAGGAGCGGGATGGTTTGTGATGGCAGGCAGGCGAGTATAAGGAAACTAGAGTCCCCGGAATCGATGGAGTTCTTCACAATGACCAAAAAGAACATCACTAAGCAGTGAATAATTTTCTTAAACAATTCACGACCTCAATGATACACAAAACGTTCCTAACTCATTTATGTTTCCTATGGCATCGTGGAGCTATGCAGCTCGATAAGGTGTCTTACAAACGGAGCGGGTACAAAAGATATTTACAATCAGTCCATGTCTTTTGCTATATTATTGGATTTATCAAACCTAGCATAAAACATAATTGAGGAGAATTTCTCAAGGAAGCACACCATCGGTTGTGTTAACCGCGCAGCGTAAAAATGATCATCTTGGTGATCTACACTGGAATAGTTTTGCGTGTCTATATTCTGTTCTGAATTCAAAAGAAAAAAATAAAAAAAATATAAAGGCAGGTGGTGTATATAAACAGGAAAACAAACAAAAGAAAAACTTTTCGCTTCCTTTCCTAACGCGTTTTGGGTTTTTTGTTGGATGGATGGAGCACAGGCGGATGTCATAGCAATTGGAGGAAAATCGCAATTTACAACAATTGGCGTTGCTCAGCTAGTGAGACAATCGATCACTAATCGGTGGAAACCAGTCTGGTAATCTATATTTCCATATAATCTCTGTACTTTGCTATGTTTTACTATTTTTGTTACACAATAGCTGCTTTTTTTCTCATTCAAACGACATTTTGGCTAATCGAAACAAGCGCAACATTCGGAATGCAATTAGAATTGAACAGAAACAAAGTTATATTAAACCAAACAACAGAAACAATACATCGGGCAAACCCATCCCAACATTTAGTATTTGTTACGTCCAACACTGCTATCTGGTATTGAATTTTGCAAACATCATTTTTGGTATGTCTCCTTCTCATCATTCTGCGACTTGTTGCTTGAAAAACTTAACATATCATACAGAACATATAATAAATTCACTCGTAAACTGTAAGGCGTTACCATAAACCGTTAGTTTTCCGGTAAAAAAGCGGTAATGATTAATGTGTTTTTCAAATTCACACCATCGTTTGTCAATGTGCGGGGTTACTTTAACACATTTGTGTGAAATAGAAATTTTTTTGTTTGTTTTCAGTCACAGGAACATACACAAAACATTGGCTGCACGAAAACGTATCAAGAACCAAAAAAAGGATGAAAACTGAAATGCCAAATGCCAAACACAGTTCAAAATGAAAGCCAAACAAAAAACAAAAAATGAAAAAGAAAATAAATGAGTGACACAACAATCAAAAAATGTCAACAGAGGCATACATGTACGGTGAGGTAATGCTTAAAAGAAAAACGCGTTGCGAGAAACTTTTCTTCCGCTTCGGATACCATTGACGCAAGTCCGCAGAGCAAGCGTAGTACGGTCAGCCTACAACTGCAAAGCACCGGCCAAAGTGCAGGGATACTTGAAGGCTTACAGTGACGAAAAAGACACGAAAAAGCACTCACGAGGTTTAGCAAATGAAGAGTCCAAACAAATAAAACAAAGCAAAATTGACCAGTGGTGTCCATTTGGCATGGTTGTTCAACAACCGGCCTGCCTGCTCGCGTGTACTTTTTGAACTGCCAATAAATACTCAAAGAATCAGTACTGAACATCACAGAAACATACAAATAGAAACCGAACTCAAGCGGACGGATCAGAGGTAGTAAAAATTTCCTTTGATTGTGGCAGTCAATAGCTTCGAATAGACGGACGGAATGATTATTGATGTTTCAAAGCAACAGAGTACACATATCGTTCAGTTGTAGCAGATCGGTCGATAAAGACGAATGGATGATATTTAAAACAAGATAAATAAATAAGCTTTGCAAACAATAAGTCCGATGTAAATCAAAGTTGAACGTTCAAGTGTTTAGACAGCAGCAGCTGTGCAAAGAGCATCTAGCTATGGCATAAAGTATCATATTATCTGCAGCAGTTAGTAAACATCTGTGATATGCTGCAACAATCACAAATATGCTTCAGCAAGAACGAAAATACCAAGGATATGTCCAATAACGGAGTTGTGCATTGCAAGTAGAAGCAACAGTATAATACCGAAACTGTTACCATTGCTGGGTTCGAGAAAAAGTTGAGCAAAAATCAAACTAGGAGACAGGAAGTATCAGACCATGTTTAAGAAAATTGTTCTCAGCACTGCGGGGATCACGATCGCACATGATCATGATTGCGGCACAATGCTTTTAGCGAAGCGTGAATTGGCAATGAAAGCTCTTTCACGGGCTCCTCCTGGATTGCTTCGACATTAAAATACCACCGGGACACGGGAGGACAGGGAATTGGGTTTTGTTGGTTATGGGGTGGAATAGGGAGCAGAATTGAGTAGAGGTAGTCAGCCGGTATTATTATTAGTAGTAGTAGTAGTAGCAGTTAGTAGTAGTGGTAGTACCGTATGAAAAGAAACTGATTTGCGAATTCTAATGATGAACAAATAGAGGCGAATGAAAAATGAAAACGGAAAAACACATTAAAAATATAGGAGATCACTTAAAAAAGATAAAATATTTGCTGTTGCTTACAATTGTCGCTATCTTCATTGGATCGCATATACGGATCCGATGACGATAATCTTGAATGCCCGTTCATGTTGGGATGAGCTAAGCCCCGATCACTTTTTAAAACGCTATGAATAGGCATTGCAGCTGGATTCAACTGGCCTGTATAAAAATCTTCACACTCACTTTCTTTATACTGTAGTATGTTTATATGCTTCTGATAAATTACAACGCACCGGTGACATCCCTTGCTGCAGGAGTCCAACATTTACCGGGAGCAGCCGGGGACACACATCCAGATATCGGCAGATCGGTTCGACGAGACACCGGCAACGTGTAGAGAAAGAAAAAAGATAGCGAACGAGAGAGAGAAAGTGTGGGTAAGAAAAACGGATGTTAGCTGACCGTATAGATATACAATTCTAGGCGTATGGTATCGTAGTAAACTATGATTAATTTGACAAAAATCAGGATAAAATTGTAGCATGGGTCCATTCTTACCGACCTGCTGTCGTAGGAATATACGTGGTAACCCACTTACCCATTGACTAATAAAAACTTATCGCCTTCGCTAGCGATGCACCGGCCTCTAGTACTTAACGTGGAACCTTCAATAGTAATTGGCTGTTGTACACCAGATTGAAACCATTGTCCTTCCCATCGTTTGGGAAATGCACATCCCGATCCACTTTGTAAAACTGAAAACGAAGAGAAAGGATGATAGAGTTTGAAATAAGTATTTGTTTGTCTGTTCGCCTGTCTGTACGCAAAGCACTCTTTCTTTACCTTCTTGTTTAGCTGCATCACAGCACCCTAATATCAAGAACAAGGCCAAACATGTTTGAACAAGACATCTTCTGTTCAATTTCGTTCTGCTTCTGTGGTGCGTTGCCGCGAACACCGGCTGCTGCTGCTGCTGATATTGTTCTAGTGCGGGAATTTCGGCACAAAAGTCCTTATTCTCCTGAGCCCTAGCATTCGTGGTAAGCTGACTGCTGAATAGTGATCTTCTGCTGTTAGTACTCGGGCTCCTTGCTGTGTTATGGGCGGTTCCATTGTTGGCGGCCGTGACTAATCGTACGACGTGGGTAGCTGCCGGGGGTCTGGTGGCTGGTATTGCAGTACTTTCCGCAGGAATGTTTAAATAATCACAATGAAGTAGACTTTTGAGCGAACTTTGGACACATTTTACAGGGCGGATAGCTCGGCGGATGCCACTTGTGCCTTCTTCAAGGGCTTTGCGTCGCGATCCTTTCCTGTGCTTCCTTACGCCGTGCATTTTGTGTCCCTCTGTGCGTGTGGTGTGTGATAATACAAAATCGTTCGTCGTATACGTTCCAAATTGAGCCACCACCTGCCTTCCTGCACTGCCTATCGGTTGAACGACAGATTGATTGATTCGAATATGTGTTTCTAATCGATCAATAAATTGACCCAGAACGGCGGTGTGCCATCAACATCAGACGGTGTTGCTTCTCTCTACCGGGTTAACTGAAGCGACTCGCATAGCAATTTTTCCATGTGATGTTGTTCTTCACCCTTGTTGCTGCGTTGATGGCGCCTCATTCATTATTTTCCCGGGTTTGGGGACGATTTGTGCAGCTCGTCAATGCTTGGATGTTTTTTCGCCCTGACCCAGTCGTTGCTGCCACAGAATTGTTCTATTTTGCTCCCGTTTCTCTGCCGCTTCCGGCTCTTTTCGATGCTTGGCGCCCAGCAAATTTTGCAGTCTATCTATGAGGCGTAGTCTAAAGAACGATATTGGAGATACATTTTCGGTGCCTTCAGTTGTGTTCATGGCCGATTTGGACGAAGCCCCACGACCAATCGCTGTGTTGGGCAAAGGAGAGAAGAGAAAATTATTAGTATGATTTACCTCTTACAAATAATTGATAAGCAGCAGAGAAAGGACACAAACACACACACGAGCGCATACAAGCGGACACAGCCAAACAAACTTCTTCATCGCTCGTCCTACGGAGAAATGTATATAATTTACACGGCCTTCACAAACGAAAATTCTCTCTCGTTGTCCACCGACGGGCGTGCTCTCTTTCTGCAACAAACGGCTACCTTCACTCTGTGCAGCTCGGCAAAGGTCTAATACTGATTTCTGCTCTTTAAATTGGTGCATTTAATTGAAAGTGCCACACACAAAAAAGACCCATTTCGGAGAATAAGCACACTAATCAATTTGATTCGGCTTGTTGCGCCCTGTTACCGTCTGCTGCCCACCGCCGTGTTTGACACCAACTTGAAGAAGGCGGCCGTCACTAAAGTAGACTAAAGCAACCTTGCACAACTTCGTAGCTGATTCCCCCTAAGACCGATGATATCACATTCCTAACGGTGGTTTCATCACGTTATTAAGCTCCTGTCATATCAGCAAAATTGTATGCTTTATCGACATCTTGAACCACCGTCGCACAATACAATAGTGCAGAGTCTGATGACACTTGACTTTAAAAAATGCAGCACACCACACAATGCACAATGCTGTTGCGGTTCCTCTGACAGGGCTACCTTGATTAGGCTTGCTTTTCACTCCCTTGCGCTTCCTTGCACACGTAAAGTTGCCAACGTGATGGTACAATTGATGAAAATTCCTCATCCGAAGATGCGCAAATTATTTGTTAGAACTTGGTCTCTGCTGCTGCTGCTGTCTTTGGATGCTCTCTTTTTCTTCACGGCGCTCTCTTTATCAACAGTGTTCCGTAGGTCGCTCTCTCGCTCGCGCTGCCTCGTTTTACGTGTTTTCAAAATATTGCGCTCGCTCCCTTTCTCATCGTTTCTAGGATTCTCGCGCTTACAAACTCACCCGAAAAAGCTCCTCCCGTGCCCGTGCAGCGATCGAGCGGCCATTGTTAATTTTTATATTAGTATTGATTTTTCCACGCAGCGCCTCCTCGTATGCAGCGACCAGCGAATTTCAATGGCTGGCCAAGGAGCATCTATTTTCGAGCTCCGCTTAAAGTTATTTCAAAGCCGTTGCTGTACGAACAATCATTTTTTGCGAACTGCTAGCTCCTTAAAGTGTATGCACTGCTCTTTTCACACCCTTTTCCTAATAACTGCGGACAAGCCCTAACCTCTACACGGAGCCCGTCGCATTTCCACTGCTTCTGCGAAAATACATAGGCGTGACATTTTTGCTAATCGGGCAATCGGGATTTTCTGCGTTTTTATACCGCTGATCACTTGCACACTGGCTGCTTGCAACACTCCTTCTGGCTCGGGGCTTCTACTCTATCACTCTATCGTTGCTGCGGGGCGTCGAGTTTGTTCTTGGGCAAGATGTTTATCGGCACAGACAAGATGGTAACTGCACTTTCATTTCCACTAATTATCACCTGTATTCCACACGAAAGCCCGCGACCCGGAACAGTTTCTGATCAACAAACTAGCTCTACAAACTCCGTCCGTCCCGTTTTTCATCTTTCACTAACAGTGGCAGGAACTGCGACTCTTGACACTTTGCTTTCTTTCTTTATTCTTTTATTCTAGCGGATGGCGAAAGCTGCAGTACGAGAGAGCGAGAAGCTTTTTCGAAACGTGTGCTATAAAATGAGGCAGTTTAAAGTAGGGATAAATTCGTTATTCATCTGTTTTTTTTTGCATTAATCTGTGTACTTTTTCAATTAAATGTTTCATAAAATTGGCATATAAATCGGAATGTAAAGGGTCTAACCGGTTCTGCTTTAGCAATTATCGGCAGATTGTGTTTCGAATATCCATAAAAAGATTATGGTGGGAGCAAATGTCATGCAATCTCAGAGGGGAACATGACAAATGACAACAAGTATTTATGTTTATGGTTGAAACGGTGAGGATCAAAAACAAATAGTAACTTAGTCAGAAAAAGGGTGTCGTAACTAGAGTTGTTCAATTTTACACTAAAATTTATCTAGTGTTCGGTATTTATAGCACTTTATGCGTTGGTAAGTGCGTGGTCAATGGTAGAAGTGCGTCTTCGATGCAATTTCTCACTCTTTCGCTTTTTTAATGCAGCTGATGGAAGAAGATGCTGGATCTAAGACCGTCCATGCCAAGAAAGGCTCTAAAAGGAAAAGAAGCTACGACTGTGATACGTGCAACAAAAAAGTGTTTTCAAAGTCTCATCAACGGTTCCACGATGAGGTTCACCGATCCGTTCGGCATTCCTGTAACCGGTGCAGCAAGACTTACCTGCACAAGCGCGATCTGGAGTTACACCGCAAAGTGCACGATACACTGCATCACTGCACCAGATGTGCGGCCAGTTTCGCCAGCAGCCTTCAGCTTCACACGCACAAGAAGGAGAAGCACCTACCGAGGGAAAAGTTCAAGTGCAACCTGTGTCCTCTCCAGTTCACGCTAAAGGGAAACCTGACGAAGCACCTTATAGTGCACAAAGGTGATCGATCGTTCATCTGCAATGACTGTGGCAAAGCTTTCGTGCGCCCGAACGCATTAAGGCATCATCTTTTGAGTCACCGAGTGAAGCGCTACCAATGCCAAACCTGTTGCAAGGAATTCATCGATGCCCGCAATCTAGAGCGCCATCTGAAAACACACTCCAAGCTGAAGGGCTTCAAATGTGCGGTCTGTGGGGTGACAAGCACCCGGCGCGATAACATAGTGCGGCATGCAAAGAGCTTCCATCCGGAAAGCGATTCGAAATTGATCGTGTTGGCAAACGGAAGTGTCACCGGGGGTCAGTTTGAGGCCATCAAGCGTGAGGCACAAAACAGTGCCAAACCAATCGCTGCACCGGTGGCAACGAATCGTATCAGTGTGATACAGGTGATTGGTACACCGAAGTCACCGATTGCACAGGTCGAGCCGTCGACGCGAACCATCGTTGAGTCTCAGACTGTGGCTGAAGCTGATGTGCGCCCTGTGAGACAGGAAATGGTCAAGCCGGTACACAACACACGCATCGATAATTTAGAAATATACCGGAAAATCCTTCAGCCCGCCACAAGCAACGCTACTGCCAATGCGGTGGTCAATGGCAGCACCGTCGAGCAGCATCACGATGGACGCGAGTTGACGGCCGCCAGCAGTGGGTTGGGATCTATTAATAATTTTTGTGAAGTTCACTGGCGTAAACGCACCTCGCAGCATTTTATTACGAACAGTCGGGCGCAGACTGACAGTGCTATCGTATAGTTGTCACAACGACAGGGTATTAAGTGAACAATCAACATGCATGATCGGCAGCAGCCCGAGGGCCTCGAGGAAACGGATCGGCTTATCGGGAGTTTCATGAAGACGCGCAAATGGCGAAAAATTGTGGATATCGGGCAAGAGATGATCCCTGCGCACCGTACACGGTATCTGTGGGCTTGGCCATTGGAGCAGGACGTCGAAAAAATGGGTCAAGTGCTCGATCGGTTCATGGTCAGATCAATCACCAGCATTGGCTGTGGAACTGGATTACTTGAGTGGATTATCAGTTGTGCTTTCGGTAAGTTGGAATGTCCAACCGGCTGTCGCTTTTGTACCTCATTGTTTTTTTCGATTTTAGGTGCAATTAGCTTCATTGGAATCGAGGTCGACGAAGACTGGTGGAGCTCCAGATACGCACCGACCAGCTACATCCCGTTGACGTTTGTCGAGAACAGTAGCGGCGGCAGTAAGGTCGTGGGGGTCATAGAACGATTGAAAATTCCCCGGACTGATGCTCTCTTGTTTTGCTACTTCAACAATGGCGATGCTTTCGACCAATACGTTCAATCGTTCGAGGGCAGTTTCGTGATTATCGTTGGTCCTCGGTGCGATCGAGGCGTGCACACGAATCCATTACCGATGGCACCGGGCGATGCGTTCGTCCGTCGGTGGCACTTGGTAGAGCATTTTAATGTTGGAAGTGAGGATATCAATTGTGTGGCGTTGTATAAACGATCTAAAAGTGAATAAACGTAAATGGCCAAAGGCTATCTTTGATACGAAACTCCATCGATCAGTTTGTAGAGTTCGGATGACTTTTCTTGAAACAGGCACGGGTGCTAATATTACGAATTACTTTATTCTACTACTTTTATGTTTACACTTATCTTGTTTGTCGCAATATTTCACTTTCAACTCCGCAATCGGAAGCACCGAGCAGGAAGGACGTAATTAATACATTAGTATGTACGTTATGTTTCGTAATCTTTAAACTACTTTGAGCATTTTGTTACAGGTAGAACGCGGTAGAATGCGCGTTTTGGGATGCAAATGGGCAACCGGAAACTGGGGAAATTATCGAAAAATGTATACGATGCATTTTAATGTTAATACTAAGTACTTGGAGAACATAATTTTCATCACCCCCAACAAAATGGAGGAAGAGGCAAGACCGCAATCAGTTCTAACGATTCTAGAAATAGTTGTAGAAAGACAGGTGACCGAAAGGACCGTTTTTTCTACCATTCTAAGGTGCTCAAACATTCTCGTAAGACATAGGCGGGCAAAACATGAACAGTTATGAGAGCAATGATAAAAATCACGCAAACACGCACGCATACACACAGACAAGCACACACTCGTTTAGTCTTCGATTCGATTGTTTCTTGCTCAAACATACATCAACAACGGCAGCATACACTGGTGAAAAACACAACATCGATGAGCAAACACGATCGCGATCATGTCCAACTCATTCAACACCCATCGTAACTGGATCGCCGGCAGAGTGATGGCCGGTGAGGATTCGAGAGTAGACCTCTGGTGGTGCTGATGTCGCTGTTACTGGTTGATCTGGCCACCGACTATCATCGATAGGCCTTATCGTCCTGGTAGACTATGTAGGGATTGTGGGACGAGTGCGTAAGTGTACCAGGTCCGGACGATTGGTGGTGTGACATGAGCGAATGGTTCTGGTACTGGTACGGTATTCGGCCAATAGTCGAGTAGCTTGGCCGGGCCTGCGTAGGTGACCCGTTCGGTTTGTAGGGTAGCGTGGCGTAGCTCTGAGCGTAGGGTGGGGCTAGCGTTGGGTAGAGAGCCGCGGTTGCCGCCTGCCCCTTTGCGCCCTTATAGTTCACTTGCAGCGTTCCGGCCGGGTGCCCACCCGGGCCAATTCCCAGCGCCATCGGGGGACCACCGCGATGGTGCTGCTGTTGGTGGTGGTGGTAGCTGTCGTTGTTCATCTTCAACCGACAGATGCAGATGCAAATGATGAGCAGAAAGATGAATACCACTACCCCGCCGACGATGCCGATAATGAGTGTGTCATCGTTGGCGCCCGGCATCTTCTTGAGCGGTGGCAACGACGCCGATGCAATCTTCGATTTGGAATTCTTCGATCGAGAGGTGGTCGTGCTGGACGAGCCGCTCGACGGTGCCATACTCCAGATGATGTCGTGCTCTGTCGTCGATCTCGTCATCTGCACCTCTGAGGTGTAGTTGTAGAAGCTGATCGTCGGTGTTGTCCGGCTGCCGGTCGTTGTCGACGGTGAAGCCGAAAGCGTGGTAGAGGTTCCTGATTTACTGCGATTCTCACATACCAGCTCGATATCTCCCACTTCGGTGAGCAATTTACCGCGCAGGGGTTCCGGACTGGCACATCGCACATCGGTTACCTTTGTCGCGAGAATCCACCGCCGGAAGGCACGGGCCTGGCAGTCGCAACGGATGGGATTCGTTGCCAATCCGTCGATCTTGATACTGTTCTTGCGATCGTCCAGTGAGCTGAGGAACGGCTGCGTCAGTGTGCCGACCTTCGAACCGGCGATACTGAAATCGATCTGTGACGAGCGGGGAAGCGGCAAAAGTAGCGCCGGTGGAAGGGCCGTAAGCGAAGTGTTGTGCAGTCGAACGGTGAGATGCTTGTTACGGAGGCCAGCAAACGCACCGGAAGAGATGCTCTGCAGAGCATAACCGTGCAGACCGAGAGTGTGCAGTTTCGGGTGGTGAATCACTTGCAGTTGGTCCGACTCCAGGTTTGCGTCCTTCGCCTCAATATCGATTGCCGCGAGCGACGGCAGCTCCTGCACGATGCCTTGAACGTCGAGGTAACCGAGCTTGGCGTACTGGTATGCTTCGAGCACGGCGAGATCTTTCAGCGACTTGAACGCATTCTTTTCCAGGCGAGTGAGCTCCGGCAACCTCTGAATGTACAGCTCCGTCAGTCCGTCGAGTCGTTCGAACGAAGTCGCCGTAATTGCTCGTATCGGATTGCTCGAAAGATCGAGCTGCGCAAGCAACCCCACCTTTGGCCAAATTTCACGTAGTCCGTCGGCATCTCCGATCGCATTGTAGGACAGATCTAGGCGTTCCAGAAGCGTCACCTTCTCGAACGCTTTCCCACTGACGGCCGAGATGTTGTTGTGCGAAAGGTTGAGAGTTCGTAGGTACGGTGTTTCCAGGATCGGCAGCTCACGAACGCCAGTGCCGGCCAAATTGAGGTTACGTACCGTTTTCGGTTGCCCCAGCACAGTGGCGATCGCTTCTGGCGAGAGGGGATTGTAGGAGTAATCTACTTGCTTGGCGTTGATCATGAGCATGTGGCTGGCTCGTGGAACTTCGCGGATCGCGTTGCGACTCAAATCGAGTGTTTGCAATGAATCGTGCTGGTCGCCGATGGCGGACACCGGCACGCTGGTCAACTTGTTACCGGCAAGGGCAATCTGCTCCAAACGCTGAACCCTGCTGCGCGCCAGCACCTGATCGGGCAGTGAAGTTAGCTTATTGTCACTCAAATCGAGCCGCTCCAACCGGAGCGTACCCTCGAACGAACGTTCGGACAGGCGTTCGAGCTTGTTGCCACTCAGATCGACAACCTGCAGCTGGGACGAGTTGTGGAATGCCATGTCCTGCACAGAATCAATCACGTTCCCGCTCAAATACAGCTCCCGCAGATTGACCAACCGCCCAAAGTCAAGCTGCTGGATTGTCGCCAAATGGTTGCCGGACAGATCGATCACTTCGAGATAGTCGAGACCTGCGATCAAATCTGGCGGAAACACTTCCAGCCGGTTGTTTGCCAACAGCACGCGCCGTAACCGGGGGTGTATCTTCAGCGTGTTCGCCGAGAAACTCTTGAGGGCGTTCTGGGAAGCGTCCAGCAGCTCCAGGGCAGTCTCGGTGGTAAACATATCGGCCCGCAGTTCTTGCAGAGCATTCTTGCGCAAATTGAGCGTCCGCAGGTTTACCGTGTTGACGAACGAGCGTGGCATCAGCTGTTCGATTCCGTTACCGGCAAGCGAGAGCTCGAAAAGGTTGTTCAAATTCAAGAACGTCCCTTCCTCGATCACCTTCAGCTGGTTATCGTTAAGCAAGGCGATTCGTAGGTCAGAATTGTTGTGAAACAAATCGGCCTGAACCGTTTTCAGGCCGCAGTGACTTATGTCTATCACCTGCAGCTTGGCTAGGGGATATATCATGGTGCGCGTAATCTGACCAATATGCTCGTTGCCGCTTACATTGAGGTACAAAAGATTGGCCAAACTGTGGAACGAATCGATCGCCAGATCGTCGATGCTATTTGCACTCAGATCGAGCCGACGCAGCTTCGGTAGCACTATCTTTCGCAGCGAAGCGATCCGATTGAACGACAGTTTAATCTCGAGCAGCGTACCTTCGAGGCCCTTCAACGTGTCCTCGCTGATCACACCCAAGCTGTTGCCGGACAGATCGAGATAGATGAGCTTCCGGAAGGCAGCGAAACTGTCGCCCGGCAGCTCGCGGATAACATTACGCGACAGCGACAGGTAGCGAATGTTTTCCGGTTGAATCGACTTCAGAATGCTGGCCGAAAGGGCAGCCACACGGTTAAAGTCGAGGTACAGGTTCGAGAGTTTTGGCAAACGGCCCAGGGCGCTGCCCGGGATGAAGAGTATGTTGTTGTCGCGCAGAATGAGCGTTTGCAGATTGTCCAGTCCCTCAAACGCATCGTCCTCGATCTGTAACACAAGATGACAATGGCATTAGTAGATTGTAGCGTACCAAAGTATCCGGACAAAAACCGTTCTCACCGTTCGCAACGAGTTTAGACTCAAATCAAGGTACTTCAGCAACAGCTGCTCCCGGAAGGTACCGGGCAGAATGGTAGCGATCGTGTTACGACTCATGTCCAAGATCTGTAGATTCCTCAGCTGGGCCAGCTGATTTGACTCGAGCCTCGCAATGTTGTTTAGCGAAATGTTGAGCACCTTGAGCGAAACGACCGAACCGAGCGCTTCCGAGGGAAATTCGGTTAGCAGATTATCCGAGAAGTCGAGCTTCTGCAGAAGATCCATGCCGGCCAGTGCGCGTTCGTCGACATGATTAATCTGATTGCCTGCCAGCAGTATCTCCTTCATGCTGGAAAGATTGGCGAACGCGTTCGATTTCAGGCTGCGGATGCGATTGTTGCGCAGATCCATGCGCTCGAGTTTGTTGACGAAACTGAAGGCATCCGGTTCGAGTGAATCGATTCGATTACTGCGCAGCGAAATGAGCTTCAGAGTGGGCAGCTGCTTGACGGCCGCCACCGGGACTGTGGTTATTTTGTTACGATCAAGGTACAGCTCCGTCAGCCGGTCGTTACCATCGAAGATGCTTTCTTCGAGCGCAATGATGTGGTTGCCCGAGAGATCCAGGACTTTCAGTGCCTCCAGTGACTGAAGCACGTCGGTGGAGAATATGGGATTAAGATTGTCGCCTAGTAGGTTATTGGCGAGCCGTAGTTCGGTGAGATGTTCGGCCACACTGGCAAAAAGGGCTTTTCTGCCGAACGATCTGAGCCCGTTGCTGGAGAAATCGAGCTTCCGAACGGGTGCGTTGAGGTACGACAAATCCTTTAAGTGGCGCGAAGCGGTTGACAGTGAAAGATATTTAAACAAACCATATGAATGATTAAGACAATTACAGGTGCTCTTTTGTAATTACGCTTTCAAACACCGCTTAAACTTACCGGCAACACTTGGTGGCCATTATTTCGCTGCGAAAACGAGATGATCGGAATGCCAGCCGGGAACGGGGCAGTTAGCGTGGTGCGATCGCAGTTCACGTTAACAAATACGTACTGGCTGTTGTTTCCCGCGGTCTCGATATTACACCTGGGCGGAAGGGAATTAAAGAAAATCCGGTGAACGAGGCGAATGATTGAATTTGGCCGTGAAAAGCCATTGATCGAAATAGGGGTGAAAATTGCCCAGGTGGTGTTGATGACGAAAGTCAGCAAAGGAGAGCGTTGAATTTTCGTTAACCTTCGCCGGTGCCGGCCGGGTGTAGGAATGTGGTTTGTGAAATTTTTTAAAAACTTACCGACACGGTATCTTTAACAGCGCGTCCAGATCCGCGCAGGGACGCCACGCACAAGAAACGGAAATTACTGCGCACGCGAGCGGCAGCAAAAACTTCCACAAATTACGGGCAATCATTGGCGTCATGTTTAGGGTGGAGTGTTTGAGCTTGTCACGGGAACCTATAGTAGAGAAAGGCACTCAATTACTATTTACAACCAAGCGGGTTCAGCTGAAGAAAGTTCGAATAAATAAATGAAAATGCACAGATAAAAACCATCGTGTATCGTGATGCGGTGGAAGAATGTTTTTATTTGTTTTATTTGCGCAATATATAAGCGCAATAAGCGGTCGTTGAAGTGAAATGCATTAGATTTACTAATTTCCAACCTTTTTTCTATTTTGCCTCTAATCGGCGCTTCCGCTAAGGAGAAATCAAACATCAGCGAACCATGCAACGTCAGTGAAGGTGATAAAATGTTTTCCATACATTATTTTCACTTTGTTTGTGCGTTCGTATATGCACCATGCCGCCAAGAAGTATGTGATTCGTCCAAAGAAGGCCTGCCCTAACAACATTTATTCGAAAATTTCAAACAAAATGGCTATATACGACAATATTTGCACAATAAGGTAAATATTTAATACATTAATAAAGGGTTACACAAGCTACGTCATTCTTCTTCTAACATCATTCCTGATTATTTTGTTCGTTAACTGTTGGAGGTTAAAACACAAGGTACAAGCTTGAAAGTTTATAAAGCTGACCTTTTCAAAATAACTGAGAAAGACACAGCCAATCACATTAATAGTTATCTTACGGGTGTATATAAAATATAAAATCCCAAAAGAAATTTTAATGTGAAATGGAGTAATTGCACCGTTACATGTTTAGCCAAGTTCATTGGAAGATTTAAATTTAAATAACCTGCGAGAAGCATGATGTAAGCGGTGCATGCAAAACACTTGCACGTGAAAAGGAATCTTATTTCTCTTCTATTAACAGTTTTTGATTAAACCGAACGTTAGATTCACATGTTGGGTAACTGATTTGCTTATCGATAGATTTGGCAAACAGTTATTACAGTCTCTGAGCAGTCTACGGTGTAGGAACATTCTAATCCTTTCAAGGTCAACTACGACATTTAAATTCCCCACTGTCTGCTGTTCTCGATAAATGTGATCGTGACGGTGCACTGAGAATGGGGAACGAAACCAGTGAGAAAACCTGCACACCTGCACGAGCAAACGCTATGTCTGCAAGAGAAATCAAACGAAAAATTGATTTTCTCCAGCCAAGATAGAAAACACCTAGTCGATCATGCGCTCTGATAGTTCGCGAGTGGACCTTAACCGTTTTCGTGCTGAACCTCTCACGCTACGGTTACAATCGTTGGCAGCCGTCGCGTACGTTTTGTCTTGTTCCTTCACACCTGTAGGATTATAAAATCCTTCAATTTGAATTACTCACTAAAGCATGCAGCGACTCTAATAGCCGTTAAATGGTTGCCGCACACCACCCAGGACCGCCGACGCAGTCATATTCAAATCAAACAGGCCCCAGGCAAAAATTGCGCCATTATTGTCGCACCATATCGCTGCGTTGTCCAAGCGAGCAAACACAAAACATGCCAACGGAGTTCACTGAAGCATCGCAGCATAGGGCTGCGACCAGCTTTGCGTTCGATCGTTTCGAAGGACCAACGAGGCAGAAGAGCCGCCGAAAGAAAGGCGAAAAGCAGAAGAGACGTCGGTGCTAATAAACTTGAATAGTTCACTGCGCGTGGGTTACACAAGCGTGTGCGCGCGGGGGTTATTCGCCTGCCCGGCCGCGCAAGTCTTTCGAACGATCGGTGCTCACGCACTCACCACCTGTTTCGGTGGGTACCACGAACGATCGGCGGTCCGCGAATCCACACGCGGTTGTGCGTCAACCTTCCAGCCAGAGCCAGGGTCCAGGTATGGAGAAACGAGTTCCCGGGTCCGCCCGACAGCCGGCCAGCATCTCATTCACAGCTTCTCAGCCGGGCGCGAACCGTGGCGGTGGCCCGTTTCAAAAGAGGCACAAGAAAAAAACAAGAATCTCAATCCCTTCGCGTCTAGCAGTGTTGGTGTTGACCTCAAAATGGAATGAAATGTAAGAAAGAAGAGAGGCCAGAAAAAGAGCACCGCCCGGAGAAACGCAAAACACACTACATGCTCTCGCGCGCGCTGGCCAGCGCATGCTATGCATGAAAAATTCGAAAGTGGTAAACTGGTTATACGAAGAATTCGATAACGAAAGAGATGATGGGATGCCGTCGTCACACTCGTCGCAGCAGTCGCCGCCACCGTGTTTCTTGGGGCACGGATTTCGATTGGAATGCAAGATCATTGGTGGCGGACTGCTGATGATGTGTTCCGACGGTTTCCGAAGGCGCACAGCAGCATGTCCATCGCGGTGGTGCTCAACGCTTTCTTTTCACACGCAACTCTGCTCCGGGACTTTTTGGCGACTGGAGGGGCCTTCGGAGTGCGTATGGGAAACATTAATTCATGCACATCCTAGTCGAGCTCCCCTTCACTACGGGTCGTTACGACAGTCCATTATCACTAACGATCTGAACACATGGAAACTGTCACGGGCTCACAAACCCATCAATATCTTACATTGAGAAACACGACGCACAGTTCACAGCGACAGAGCGAGGTACGGCAGCTCTCCAGGCGTTTCACGGCGTTACTAGGCCACCCAGAATTCCAGCCAGAACCCGTTACACGGCCCAACCAGAGCCAATCAACCGCCAGAAACTGCTGCTGCGCTCAATGTTGGGTAAAACGGATTCTCTGCACGCGCCACTGGTGGTAGTGGTCACTTCGGGCACGAAGAGATCACGATTACCGTAAGATGGCCGTTAGATCTCACACTCTGGCAGTTCCAGCTAGCACAGCAACCCGCACACGCGAACCGTTCTGCTCTACACCGAATACGCTACTGAGGTACATGGGACAGGCAAGGGCAACAGCGAGCCACAAGATGCGAACGAACTTGAAGTGAGTGAAGAAAAACACTCTCCGAAGAGATACCATCGCCTCGCCGTCATTCATGCGCCATCAACCTGAACCTGATCGACGGCTCACAAGTGCGATCGTATGAACACAAACGCACACAGCGAAACCTCTGGCTGCGATCGCGTTTGTATGTAGTGGTTTCTTAGGTCAGTTCCGCACTGCGCAAGGGATGTTGTTTCGAGGGCGAGGGTGGCTACGGGCCCGGGGCCAAAACATTGTTTTGGAAGTGTGTATTAAGGGCAGAAAAGAGATTATGTAGGCGCGAGTATGCTGGGCGGATTGTTTTTAACCGCACTGGCCCCCTTGCTTCGTGGAATTCAACACTATTACTTATAGTTGCCGGGAAATTCAATGTTTTCTTTGCTGACGGAGGATGAGATAGAATTGAAATACAGAATCCAAGTCACATATTTGTTATGATAAAACTTAGGATCTAAAAGGGAAAAATATCAACCGACGTTACAAACTATAACCGGTTATTATACCATGTGGACGTCCAGCATCTCGTCGCCTTCCAATTCTAGTTCTTCCGGTTTGCTGTCGTTGTTAACCAGTTCACCGTCGAAGTATAGCCTAATTTTCGCCGGTTCGCATTTCAGCTCTTCGGCACACTTGACCACCAGCACAACCATCTTTTGGTCTTTGTTAATCTGCAGACGCAACGGTTCCTTGCGCTTTTCCAGCTGCACCTTTAGTGTAATGAGGTTAGCTCCAGTCGTTGTTGCTGATGTTGCAGGGCCGGCCTTGGACAGTGTTGGAGCCTTTTCCTGAAGAATGCGTCCAGCTAAAACAGGTCCGTTGGATTGCATTTGTAAACTTTTTGTGACGTTTCTGGGTTGTGACGGTTTACTCACAGATAAACTGGTACGTTTTATACCCGATGGTGTCCGGTGTATCGTTGGCATAGATGACGCGATCGTTCAGATTTAGCAGAATGCATTCTTTGTCGGCGTGTTCCCTTACTGCCAGTTGTGTGATGATATCCATAAACTTCTGATGTTTCCGATGATTGAAGGTTTCGATATTTCCGCCCCATTTCACCTTAATTCGCATTTCGTAGTTTTCTGCCTCAAATGACTGATCCAGTTGCGAGCATGGTGCTTCAGTTTCTTCATCCGAATCCAAGGTTATCTGGTGAGTTTCAACACCAAACATGTACAACTACTAAAATTAACCAGCCCGCATGAACCCTTTACTTACAACAGATTCAGTTTGTTCTTGACTAGTTGACCCAGTGAGTCTCAGGGAACGACGGGGCCGAACTGCGGGAGGATCATCTTCATCTAATGTTATCTGGTGCGAGAGAAAAATATTAATAACACCGGACAAGCAGAAAATGTTTTCAAACACTTTCTGCCCTTACCACGGCTATCGGGGGTCCCAGGTTAAGGTTTGGCCGTTTGTGGCGCCCGCCACTCGTTGCAATGTTGGGTTCTTCTGCCTGACGCATGTTTTTGGCTTCAACAAATAATGTATCCAGTTTATCTGCGACCGTTTTCATTTTTTCCCTAAAAACTGCTATCTCAGTGAGAGCCACCGGATGTTTTGTTTTGTAGGACCGATGTATTTTATCGAAGGCCTGTTTAGTTTTATAGTAAAACCCTGAAATCAGTAATATTAGGCATGCTTTCAGCTCTGGTCTGTTCTGGCGAGGAGTCACTCTGCACTTACTATACTTTTTCTTGAGGTTCTTTGCCACCTGCGGATTCGGATTACAGCACGCAAAGTCATATTTACGAACCAATTCTTGCATATCTTCTACAATGAGAAAAACAACCAAATCGGTGGATCATATGATGTAAAACATTGAAACAGTTTACCAACATACCATGTAAACTTATGCCTTCCGTATGCTCTGGCGTAGGAGCTACAGTGTCCGATGTCTGCTGGTGTGTGTTGCATTCCAACCTTTCCTCACAGGCAGTAATTTTTTCCGTTTGAACGGCATCTTTAGAGGCTTTTGCGGTCCTTTTCTTTGAGAGAGACATATTTATTTTCCCACGTTTAGGATTTTCTTTTGTTATGTTCCTTCTAGCATTTTCGCGCTTTAGTTCCTGAAGCTCGGCTGTGTCACAACTATTGTTGTCATCTATAAGAAAAGGGGGAAATGATGGGCTGATTCATGCTACCAAATAAAGCAAGGTTAACTTACTTGCTAAATAGTTATCGAGATTGCCAAAAATATCATGCCTAGCCATTGTAAACAGTAACAAATTACTTAAAACAAGAAAATTTTAATCCTTAAATGCTTGGTTATGCTGCCGGCAAACAAGCACCCGCTCAACTACCAGCGCTTTTTTGACAGTTTGATTGACTGACGTGCTATAACTTTATAGCATAAGGCGTGCTTTGAAAAAGGAGTTCTGAAAACCGGTAAAATTTCGGTAATGAATTGACTATTACCATTACGTTTCCTTTATTTAATCATACAGACATTAATATAAGGTCATCGAAACTGGAGGATATTTTTTGCTTGCAGTACGGACAGTTTCCGATCGAGATAGTGAAAAATTGTTTGGTTTCCTTCTGTGAACAGAACCACTGTAAATAAAAGCATATTATCATTGCGATTACGAGCATGAAACTACATTCAGAAAGATCATTATACGAACCTCTTTTAGGCAGGAAACATGAAAAATAAGTGAACATTTTTCATTGTCACATGAAATGAATGGAATGCGATTTTCCGGATCCCTGTACGCCATACAAATACCACAGGCGTCTCCGTCCTCAGCTGGCCCGGCGTGTTGCATCGGTCGCATGGGGAAAGAAATGATGTCGCAAATTCGGAGCAAGTTCGTATAAATATTCGTTTCTGTGTCCCATTCATCTTGCTTTTCATTGTACTTTTCGCGCAATTCAGACACAAGTCTCGAGGGTCCAATGAACGTGATGTCTATCGACGAGGGCTGCAGTGGGTGCAGCACAATTTTAAGGAACACCTTTTGATCGTACTTGAAAATGCGCCAAGAGGTCTTTGTGTCAATATGAATGGGATAAACGACGTAGCATAGTTCATCAATCGTGCTGAGATTGTTGTAGAACTCATCTAGCCGATCGAGAAAATCGACAAAAATTTGCATCTGCCGTTCTAGCGTTGCCTGGCGTTTGAACGCTTCTGTGGTGACCTGATCGGGCAGAGTGTGCCGGACAATCTTAAATTGACCGTTCGCGGTGTGGCTGAGAGAGATTGAATGGTTTTTCCAATTTTGCAAATTGCTAATTTCTACGATATTGAAGCCACCGTTGAAGGCAACATCACATCGGTACAGTTCTTGAATTGATAGCAAGTGAAATGCAATATCGGTTAAAACGCCCGATGATTTTTGCACCACAGACGAGGCACAATCGCGATTCCCAATGTCTCGTCGATCCAGCGCATTCAATATGCTGCTTACGAAGGTGTCGGCGTCACTAATGGAAGCCTGATCATCAGAACTGAGCGGTATCGGTAAGGAAACATGCCCACAAAAAATGGCTGTTCTGTTGTTTCTGGTGCTAGGAAATTGTGGAAAATGGAACTGAAGATGGTACGCCTGCGAAAGTAGGCCGAATTAACACATCAAGTTTTGTTTCGAACTAGTTGTTCGCTTACCTGTTTGTAAAGGCCAGTGAAGGAACACGGGTTTAGTTGCACTAGAAAGGGAAATTTTCGTAAAAAGGCTTCCATTTCTGAGCAGCAAGTTTGGTCAGCGCGCACCGCTACTCCAAAAGATAGAAAATGTTAAATGTTTTGTTTACGTTTCGCGTCTTCGAAAATAATTTCCCGCACGCGTAGTCCATATCGACATTCGAAACCGGCTGTGCCGCCGTTTTTTGACAGATGAAAAAATAACGAGCCGTCAAAGACTTCTGCAGCGTTTTGGGTTGTTCAATTGAGAAAATCGAAGTCAACATGGATACGAAAGAGGTGTCGATCATCATCAAATGGAGCGGAAAGGAATATCCTATCGAGGATTTGACCGAGCACGACACCGTCGCGGTGCTGAGGCATGAAATTTGCAAAAAAACACAGGTTCGACCGGAGCGTCAAAAGCTGCTAAACTTGAAGCACAAAGGTGAGCACAGGAACCTTTCATCCAAAACTTTGCCATGATGGAGTTGTGTTCGATTTACACCTCAACAGGAAAGCCTGTAACGGATGATATAAGGCTTGGCGTTTTGGAACTGAAGCCGAACTTTAAAGTGATGATGGTAAGTGCGACGAAGGTGTTTCCTCACAGCATGTTTTGATCTGTCCGATCGGATGCTAGGTTGGATCGTTGGAGTGTGACATCATGGAGGCTTCATCGCGGCCAACCGATATAGGAAGCGTTGTAAACGACCTCGATAAAGAAGAGGACGACAACGTGCCGCTGGAGAACAAGGAGATCTACCTAACAAAAATAAACAAGCGTATTAAGGAATACACCATCAAGGAGCTAAACCCACCACGCGAAGGCAAAAGGCTACTGGTGCTGGACATCGATTACACAATATTCGACCATCGCTCTGTAGCCGAAAACGGTTCGTAGATACCGGCTGACCTGTTCGAATTGGGAGAATCACTAATGGCCAACTTTTCTGACAGGAGCTGAATTGATGCGACCGTATCTACACGAATTCCTGGCGGCGGCTTACCAGGACTACGATATCGCTATATGGTCGGCCACATCGATGCGGTGGATAGTGGAAAAGATGAAACTGCTTGGCGTATCCGATGAGTCGCGGGATTACAAGCTGGTTTTTATGTTGGATGATGCGGCCATGATCACTGTTTTGTGCCCCCTGCGGGGCGTAATTGAGGTGAAGCCGTTGGGTGTAATTTGGGGCAAATACACCCAATACTCATCGAAGAACACGATCATGTTCGATGATCTGCGGCGAAACTTTCTGATGAATCCAAAGTCCGGTCTTCGCATCAAACCGTTCTCGGAGGCGCACCTGAATCGTCACAAGGATAAGGAGCTGCTGAAGCTTGCCAAGTATCTGAAGGCAATCGCGGAAAACTGTGACGACTTCGATACACTGGGAGGACACAGGCGATGGGAGGATTATCTGTTGAAGAAACGCTCTAGTTAAATCTCAGCTGTAATGATGTTGCACAAAGTCTATTAAAACAAATAGGTGTAAGATTGAATGCTTCCAAAAAAAGCCATCATTTTCATAGCATCCCAACATTGTGCGGCATTCGTGACACGAACCAAACATTGGTGTGCGTTTCGGATTATTTTCGACAATTCATTTGACAGCGGATTGGTTTTTGTTGGTGTTGGTGAGTGGCGTTGAAAACAAAACGTCAAAAAGGTTGTTGAAATAATAGTTTGTATGGAAAAAAGGCGATTTCGAGTTTTCCACTATTTTCCTTTGAGTAGGAAAACAAAGAAAAGTACTGTTCCACTACTTCTGCTTTGCCCTATGTCCGGTGTCCTGATACGATTTTGCACATGGCCCGCTGAAGCTGCATATTAACAGACATATCACTGGCGACAGCTTCGACCCCTGCACACCAACCAGCCCTAACATGGAGCGGTTTTCGATAAGTATTCTGCATCAACAAATCTACAATATTTGCCGGCTTTGCGGCGTAGATAATCCAGATAAGCGGCCGATACTCGAAGACGACGACGAAGTGATTCTTGTTGACGAGGAAGAGTCCACGATGGCTAAAAAGATCGAGGAATGTGTGGGCATACTGGTAAGATAGCTGTCCAGTAGTTGCCTCATGATCGCTCCTGATGCCTCCTTCTGCAGGTTCACAAAAATGATCAAATGCCACAATACATTTGCTGTTTGTGTATGGATAAAGTAAACGACTTCTACGAGTATCGTTTAATGTGTGCCGCGACGAATCTACAGACTCGCAACATCCTGCACCTTCCACTAGTGGATCCTTCCACAACACTGGTTTGTCTACTGATGATTCCCAATCGCTTGGCTATGTTTATGATCCAATATTTTTGATACATTGTTCTTTTGCCCATTTGCAGATTAAAACCGAAAAACCCATCAAAATTGAAGAACCGCAATCGAAAACTGGGCAGAAACGAACAACTCGACAGTCTGGAGCCAAAAGTGTTGCTGATACGAGCAGAGCTTGTAAAGAAGAGTGCGAAGTGCCCGTTAATGAACGACATGAACAAGCATCGACAGAGAAACGACTTAAGGTTGAGATCGCTTGCGATTTCTGCAAGAAGGTTTACGAAACGAGCGAGCAGCTAGACCGGCACCTTATCGTGAAGCATGCGCCATCGATACACAAGTTCGGCTGCACTGCTTGTACGGAGACCTTTGTTACGGCCAAGGATTTGAAAAATCACCATCTTTGGCACAAGCTGTCGCGCACGCAGTATCGTTGTTTCCGATGTTCGAAGAAATTCGCTCGACACGTAACCCTGACAAAGTGAGTAATGCGATCTGTATTCCTTTTAGCATTTTGAGACAATTGCTGATTTATGTAATTTGTCTGTTGTCTTCTTTTGATCGTTTCTCCATCGCAGGCACATTGAAAGTAATGGGTGCGGTCGTCCGTGCGGGAAAGTGGACGATTTATTAGTTCCTGATATGCGTTGCCAACTCTGCAATAAGGTGTTCAAGACTCGTAATCTGTTTCATTGGCACTCGTGCTTTCTACGTGCTCGGGCCTCGTGCCCAAAGTGTGGCAAATTCTTCGTGAAGAAAAGCGCGCTCGTGCGACACTATGTAGTGTATTGTAAGGGCAAGTTGTTGATCGCAGAACCCATTCCTGTGCTCGACAGTGTCAAAAAGGAAGATGCGTTACCGAATGGGCTGAGGGAACCCAACGCAGGGGAAGGAAAGCGGCCAAGAGGCCGTCCACCGCTGAGGGATAATGTTCCGAAGAGAGAAGAGAACCAACATTGTGAGGAAGAAGATATAGAGTTGCCCTTTCCTCCACCGCTCGAGCTCACGCTAACCGTCAAAACGGAAAGTAGTGTAGAACCAGTGAATCCCGGCGACTCCCCAGCAGCTCAACGGACTGCTTCACTCACGAAGACGGAAACAGAGAATGCAGAGCAAACATCCGTGAATACAGCGATTGCATCGATTGCGACTATAAAAAAGCGGAGGCAGGTCAGCTACCGGACCCGAGCCGAAAATGGTCAGGTGGAGGCAAATGTCTCACAGGAGCCGATGGTAGTATTCTCCATGTCGAATATAAAACAGGAACAGCTAACAGCAACTGTCGAAGAATCGGAACGTTTGCGTTCAGATGATTCTCTAGGTGACAGAGAAAAGGAGTCTGAGAGGGGAAATGATAGCGTTCCAGCGGCGAATGTATCTGAGTTAAGTCAGGATGAAACCAATGACAGCATTGATGGTCACGGCGATGGATTTGGTGATTTTTGCGACGAAGATGACCATAGTGATGCTAATGAAAATCAGCAGCGGCAAGAACAAGGCAATGATGAAGCTATTCCCGCTCCAGAGTCGTCTACGGAGGGCACATATCGTGTTCTATTTCCACGCAACTATCACGAAGATAGTACCCAGTTTGAACAACGGCAGTCGCTGGTGCAAGAGCTATTGCAAATCAAGCAAGAGCCTACGACATTCGACGATAGGGAAGATGTGCCTCGCGTAAGCCAACCAATGACGAGCGTTTGTATTAAGCAGGAACCTCTTGATGGCACACACGATAGCGATCGGCGACCTTCGAACCAAACAAAACCGATCGTACAACAACCTCTTCGGATGAAAATCAAGAAAGAGAAAGGTTTGTTTAATGCGACAGTCTTGGACGAAACCGTGTCGATAGGCGATGCAACTCCAACTTTACCGCGAAATCACATCTCACTCTCCAAAACAGGAGCAGTAGAGCACAAAAAAAAGAAGGCGAAACGAAGTCAACATGGTAAGGTGAAGAGTAGGGAAGTTGCTAGCAAAAAACACAGAGAGGAACCGGTTCGCATAAAACAAGAGATACTCGATCCGGAGGAGGATCATGCAATGGAAAGGGAGCAGTGCCAAGAGTTACACCGTAATCCAATCGCTGCTGTGGGTATTGTTAACGTTAAGCAAGAACCAGTCGACACTGAATGGAGTAGCCGACCGATTAAGAGTGAATTTCCGACTTACGATCCGTATCATGCTGCCGAGTGTCCTGCGGAACAGATAGCACCGTTTGACGGAATACGTATAAAGATGGAGCAACTGGTGAGCGATGTACGCGAGGCGGAGTTTAGTGAAGAACCATTCAGTCGCTTTTCTGATGTGGAGTTTGCAAGTGAAATTGAGTCAGGAAGTTCTCGTTTGACAATTGGCGCAAGTAATACGCAAGGCCGTAAAGCAACTAAGATTAAAACGAGTAAGATGATCAATCCGTTCGCGTTGATGAGACAAAAGGTGACAATGCAACAGGTTGCGGGCGATTGTGACGACGCGTCCCCAAATGCAAATAACGCAGGACATAAGGACGGTTCAGTAGCGAGTAGCATTGGTACTGAAGCGGTGGAAACAGTTTTACCCATAATTTCTCAGGTGACTTCAATAGAACGGGTGGATTTTACGGTGGAACACTTAACAACTGACGAACTTGAAAATGTGGAAAGAAATGAGTCTTCGCTGGAAGAAGAAAATGTTCGTGACAAAACTGGTCAGGATGTCGTGTGTGCAAGAGACGACGATGAAGTGCGGCAAAATGATGTTTCACCACTAAATAGGGACGACCAAAAAAAAGGCGCCGGATCTTCGTCGTTACCCATAATTTCTCATGTGACCTCAATGAATCCAGCAGAGCATGTTACGATAACAGCACCGACCATCGAAGCATGCAAGGAGATGGAAGAAAGTAGCACCCAATTGGGGAATTTAATTCCTAAAAGCCATTCTGACACCCATCACCAGATCGACAGGACTAAAGCCGACGAGGAGTCGACTAATGACAAAGAAAGAGATTCAAATGAAAACAATCCCAGTGCTAACGAAAATCACAATACAAGTAGCATTGCGCTCGATCGACAGGCAACGATTGAAGACAGTCTCATTCGTGCAGCAGTTGTCTCAGATAACAAAATTCAAGAGCGAGTTGATAGCGAGGTAATGGGAAAGGAATCAGCAGAGAAAGTACAACTTCCAGCAGCAACGCCAGAGTGTCAAGAGAAAGAACATAAAGTAACAGATGGCCTGCCATCCTCTACGGCATGCGATGCAAGTTTACCTAACATAGCTGAACAAGCTAAAGAGGGTCAGTCTACATTCAAATCTCTAACGGATACCGAAGGCGAGTTATGTTTAGCACGAGAAACATTGAAAGACGTGGAGAGCGCAGTAGCCGTTTCTCTGAGTAAAAAGGAAAAATTGCTATGTTCGAAGGAACAATCGCCTCCTGAACATCCGCCGACGGTGTCCAATAACATATAAGGTCATGTAAAATTTTCAATGTGCATCATCTTGCACCGATTGTAGAATTAAAAATCAAGAAGTAGGCTTTTTTGCAATAGATTTGTGGAAAAGCCTGTAGTAAAATAGCCCACGGTTGTTGTATAGACATTGACGTTTGCTTTTGTAGAAACACTAAAAAGGTGTTTTAATTTCGAAGAGCATACATCTTGATACGAGAAGCTCAGTACAGCAAGCATGCGAAGAAGCACTTTGTGACTTTATGCTGTGTAAATAATGGTGCAATACTTTAAGTTTCGTTTTTCGTAGTATGTGGCAAAAGTTGCATTCGCAATTTGTCTCGATATAAAACATAAATAAAACTAAACTAACGAAAAATATCAACACAGTTACTTTATGCAGAATTTCCAATTAGCATAAGTGTGAAGAACGTAGCAGCATTGGTGTAACGAAGGCAAACACTATTGGTTTCCACGGGCAACGAGTTTGTTGACAGAAACGTAGCGTACGTTGGAGTGTAAAGAATGATCAGCCGAGAGGATATTATCGCCCTAGAGGTGCGTTGCTTAGAGCAAATCCGAGAGGATGTCCTATACTCGCTGCGGAACGACGCCAAACTGCGGGCGGTTTTGACGTCGAAGAATTATGACGAATTCAAGTATGTTCCTATCTGCTTCCATCGTTAATACGAACCGAACGTGTAATCAATTACTTGTGTTTGCAGAAATATTGTCGATTCGGCGCACTTGACACCACTGACGGCGGGTGATAAAAGTAATGCGAAAACCAAGCACCGTCTTTGGAACAGCTCGTCACGATTGTAACGATATTAACTTATTTAATAAATCGCACAGAAGAGCAGTGTAAACACTGTGTCAACCGATGTAACGATGTGAAAGCCTGAAAGTTAGTCTAATGTGAAGATTCTTTTGGAAATATCCTCCACTAGCCAATCGATGGCTTCCACCAGTTTGCCCCCGGTGACGGCGCTGACGCTTTGAATAGACCAATGGTGGGTTTCTATTTTATCCAGCTGCAGAATGTCTTTGATTTCGTTAGCCGTCAGTGCACCCGGTAGGTCCTGTTTGTTTGCAAGCACCAGCAGTGTGGCCCCCGCCAATCGTTCCTCCTGCAGCAACACCATGAGCTCCATCCGGCACGACTCCATGCGCATTCGGTCTGTACTATCAACGACCCAAATAAGTCCATCCGTACACTCGAAGTAGTTGCGCCAGTAAGAACGGAGCGACTTTTGACCTCCGACATCCCACATATTCAGCACGTAATCGTTGTAATGCAGAGTTTTGATGTTGAATCCAAGCGTGGGCGATATCTGGTCGATCGGTTCCCCATTGAACCGCTTCAGGATGGTTGTTTTGCCCGCATTATCCAGTCCACTGAGAAGGGGGGAAAAAGTTATGCTTTACCTTTTGTTTTGCAGTTTGTTTTACAAAATTTTCGCTTCACACTTACAGCAAAAGTATTCGCATTTCTTTTTCTTTTTGTTTCATTTTCTTGAGAATGGTTAAAAATCCCATGTTGGATGCGGAAGAACGAAAAACAGTCACCGATTCAGATGCGTGTGTTTTGTTTACGTTTACCGGGAATGACAGAATGACAGCGGCCACAGAGACCGGGAACGCTGTGCTAATTTCAAATTTATTAAAACGCCGTTTAGTAGATTCAGCTTCGGATGGTTCAGTAAATCAGTAAATGACGATGTAATTTTAAAATAAAGCTATATTCGATCTTCATATAAGGTGATGCTAGCAATGGTAAGCTTATCCGTTAAACTGCACAGGCCTCAGTGTGTTATGTTGTAGCATAAAGACTGTTCGTTCTTCGCACGCAAACACAAAAAAGTGTAATTATTTTTTTGCTTGATGGCCGTTGTCGGAAAACTCTGATGGAAAATCGATTACTCGAAGCTTTCATAGGAGTGAAAGCGCGATTCCAGATGCGGTAACCCAGGCGTAATTAGCTTCCTTTGAACGGATAGCATTCAATTAATTTTCGGTTTTCATTGATGCATTGTAAAATAAATATGTAGTAAAATATTAATTAACCGCCATCCATTCATTATTTTCGGTGGTTTCACAATTGGCGATAAAAGAGCGTCTGTTGATAGGTCAAATTGGTCAAATGATTGATTCTGCAAGTTTCGCGGTATTCATGCAGGAGTTGAACGATATTTTTTAATGCATGTTCATGGTGTGAACAGAATTATTAAAAGGATTTCCATACCATGAGGTAGCATAACTCAATTCCCAGCGTAACGGGCAACGCATCGACCCGAGCACGGAAGGAGTTGAATGTACATGCTGCAATCAGTGGTACAATTCGTTTACTTGAAAGCGTTATTTGCATATCATTACAAATATTTTCCCGTGAACACTCAATCGTACCATGTGTACGGATCAGAAGATGTAACTGTTTGTGGAAGCGCTTTTGTTGGCTGTATCTTACATACTCCAGCCAGGGAGCATTTTTTAGCCAGTTAATATGTGCTCATCGAGTAACAACATTGTCGAAAGGATTGGAGGACTACGGTTTTTTGATACATTATTAATTGGGCAAATATTTCTACGTTGAGTAAATTTGAATTCTCCGTCACTGGATGTAGCGATATCGTTGGGCTATTGGGTGTCTATTGGGTGCTGTTCGTGCATATGAAGAAAAATGATAGTTGAAAGGTTAGCAAGTTTAAGCCGACTTTTTTAATTTTATGGGGATTTGTCGGTTAGTGAAACGAGTTCGCTTTGGTACGAAAAGTCATTGGTTGAAAGGGTACTAGTTTTCACAGTAAAACATCGTGTTCTTATGAAAGCCAAACTGTTTCCTTATGTTTTATATTCAGTTTAGGTGTTTCTACAATTTCCTGGGCCATTCACAGCATAAACTATCGTAATCCTATAGGCCACAGTTCCGAATAGTTCACACTTTAACCTGCAGTAAATATGTGTCTGAAGCAACTGCAGTTCTCCGAAGGACACCGAAAGGAAATTTGCAAACATCTATTAATAGTATTGAAGTTTTATCTTTTTTTTATCTTTCTATGTTTTTCTCTTATGAGATCAGAAGATGCAGATGGAGACCGATGGGAATATGATGACAGTGGTTCGCAAAAGTTGACAGTAGCATAATGTCCTGTTCCGATATCTCAGATACTTTCCAAACTTATGAAACTACTTGCCGTTGCGTTAAGATTGTGCATTGGAAGCAAGGAAGGAAAAGTAAGACTAGAAACATAAAATAAATGAAGTGATTGAGAGCCGATTGATACGCAAATAATGAATGTCCTTCAGATACCCGCTGGAAATGGAAGATGGCGAGGCTCTTCTTTCAGGCCGCTTGCTTCAGTGAGAAAACGGACGTAGGCATTCATAGTTTTCATTAAATTTTGTTGGACTTTTTGCGCCCGGCTCTGCTTAACGCGTCGGTGCTGTTTTTTCACTTCACTTGAACGTTTCTGTACGCGACCATCCGTTGCTGCACTGGTTGTCCTGCTGGAGAGTCTTGATTTTTTCGTCTTAATTCCGGGCCGTTCGCAAAAACGGGATCCTGTCCACGACCTTCTTCTATTTTCGCTTTCCTTTGCGCGATGGTGTTTCATTATTTTATTATGTTACGTTTCGTATCGGGTATGGTAGTTATAGTAGTTAGAGAGTTGGCTCATGTCATTAACGGTATTTAGGATACTCGTGTCATTAGCAGTCTCGAGGAGAGAGTTATGTCATTAACAGTATTCTACGTAGCTAAAGTATATTGTTCGAGACAACCTGATCTACTAAGACATCGATTAATGTGTCAAAGTGTATCAAGTTGCCGTGCCCAAAAACGTCTCAACTCGAATAGAAAACACCCTATAAAATGTGCATAATGTTTGTGGTTTGAAACTGTAAATTATTTGAATTAATTGAACATTGGCACCACACCTTCAGCTGATTGTAGTGTACATAAGCATTCGAAATGAAAACTGCATACAACAATGTAGAGCTGGAAGAATATGAGGAAGGCGAGGTTTTTATTGAAAAAGAAATGTAGAAAACAAACCGCATCAGCTCAGAATGCCTGAATTTAACGATTTTGCCTTTCTTTCTGGTGAAATTGTCGTCTTGTTCTGCAAAAGGCAAAGTAAGAATAGTGAACAGCAAAGCAATAAAACAATATTACCACGGCTATTGAATCTTTGCCGGTGGCTAGATGGACAGACAGCGGCACTTCCGGCCGAAGAAAATATTGGAAATATTATTTTCCGTTTTCAGCATCTGAGCAACGCTCAACCGAATGACCATGTTTATCAGGCGTGTTCCAGGTTTTATGGGAAAACGAAATGTACGTCGCGCAAACATGCCCGAAATGGTTTTCGATTTTATTACCTCGAGGCGCTGAAGGGTGCTGTTTTGCATGTTCGCCACCGCAAACGCATAAAAGAACGAGACTGTGAAATGCCCAGGTTGATCGAATCCCGATTGATTGTTTTAATATTGCACTGCAATTGAGTAATTTACTGGGCACATTGTTTTGAATTCAACTACAGAGCGAATTGAAGCAGTAACGATATAATGGTAAAAGATGTTTCGGTAAAATTCTTTTAGTCTTTGCTCAAACAAAGCAAACACTGTCAGTGCTTCGCGAAATGAGGTTAAAGAAAAACTTACTGCAACCCCGAGAACAAGCAACCAGAAATAGAATCGTAGAACCAGCCCACGGGTCAGGGAGCAGTAAAGCGACCAGCTCAAACCGATAATTCAATCCAATTCATCCAGCAATCAAGCATACAGCACCCGCATCGTTAACGTTGGACGCGACTAACAACATAGAAAAATGCATACGTGACCTGCATATCCGCACGGCCTACGCAGTCCGTGCGAGCATGAAAACATCGCTGCAGCTCCGGCCAAGGATCAGACGTGAATGACAGATATTAAACCAACGATTATTGACATTTGCTAAAAAGGTTACTCCATCGAAAAGGTCCTACTTCCGAATCGATCCGTAAACGAGCATTGGAAACTAAATTCGAGCAACTCTTAAAGGTATCTCGTCGCTTCAACATAACTTCAATGAGCAGAGCTGACAGGACATCTAATGCTACAACGGCAAGTAATAGTTATTAAATACACATTCGTAAACCACATCCATTAACGGAACGAACGCCTCACTACTTCCTGGGGCACTCGTTTTTCAAACGATTTACTTCATCAGATGGATGGTCATAATGGAACCGAATCGGGTCCTGGGCTTTTTTCCGGTTGCCGACCCCTCCCCCCGCAAAGTGGTCTACCAATCAGTCTACCACGGTTACAGCAATTTCAATTCGCTAAAAAGCCACCTAATTTATGGTCCCAAAGGACACCAAATGAACTGAAAGGTTGCGAGCTGACAAGTAACAGCTAATCACTGCGTCGCAATGAATGTTAATTATGTGACGCTGTGCTGACACAACGTCTCGGAGGTGCGGAGCAAAGTAGACCTTTTCCGGTAGAGGTTAAATCGACTAATTAAATGGATACGCCAATTGCGCCAAAGTTTGTTGATTGCCAACTGTAGCAAGTTGTGCAGGAGCGTACGCTTGCGGGATGTTCGTTGCGGACGCCGAAAGGCGCTTACTAAGCTGTCTAAATGAAATTAAGCGTATGTACGAAATAACAGAACTTTGCTGGTAAACAAAAAGCACGGCTTTTAGACGTCGGTCACATACACTCATCGACACTAATTTAATACACTCTATTTACATATATAATTTGATGCAAGGCTAATAGTAAATGCCAACCACGCTAATCCTGGCTTCCTGGTGTTGTTTGTTTGGTTGTGCAGCCACTGTGAAGGTCTACAGTTTTACAGTGCTAGTGGCAGAATTTTTTTTGAATTACTCGCAGTACGCAGTTCCTCTCTATATTCACTGATTGATCCTTGTCCTGTATTTTTAGGCAAAATGCTGAGCAATTTATTTAAAAATGATAACAAACACTTACGGCTTTGCGTTCGAGGCACGTGGCATTGAAAGCTTCCCATGCTGAAGCCGGACCATTGACCTTTGCGTTGCTGCGAAGAAAAGTTCAGTTCTCGGATGGACTTTCCAGTTTATTTCGTCATTCATCATGTCTGTATTTTCACCAACTTCCCAGGCGGTGATTCTTATGTCTCACTTTACGCCCGGATGAAATATTGTGGGCATCAGTATTCCTCACGCTCTCGTCCTGGCTCGCCTCGAGTGGTGGACGGGAAACAAAGTTCATCGTGTTTTAAATCGTTTCTGTCCCTCAATTCCGGCTGCATTATTTACACTGCCGAGCAAATGTGTCGTTGCATTAGTGCACTAAAGCTTCGTTTGTAGTAGATGCAGCAGCACCAGCCACCTGGAGCGATCCGTTTTATGGGTCCGCGGGGGATTTCTTTCTCGAGTGACGTGTACCTTTCTTTTACATCAGCTACAAATTGTGGATAGTTCGAACAAACTGCGTTTCACACGGATGTTCTTTTTAACAGTCAAACTTGGTTTGACAAACAAACCGCAAAAAGGATTGTTCACTGGAGCATTTCGAAACCATAACTCTTTCGTCCGGCACTGTGCTTACGCCCAGTTTATGTGCCGCTCGCAATCAGTGCCATTTGACTGCATTGTCGTGTCGAAGTGAGCAAATTATTTCAAGTTTTTCCCCAGCGGCGCTTTGGCAAACGGGCGAGCTTTCGGAGGTTGGAAAAGATTCATTTTCCTTTGTAAATCGAACATTTGGGACCGCTCGTTGTTTATGTACTCTGGCTGCAAGCAAATTGAATGAAGCAACAATGTGCGATTGCTGCGAGGGGCCGGTGGAACCGTTTGTTTCCTGCCTCGGATTTGATATCTTGTTTTATCACTCGCCCAAAGGCACGCAAAACCTTTACCCAACTTTTTTGCGCACATCGTTTTATGCCCACTTTTGTCGGTGGAATCGTTGGGCGGAAAAAATGGTCCAACCCCATGCAAAGGACGCGCTATTGAAAGGATGAGCTGTTGAATTAGAGATGACAGCAATATGCTTTGGCTGGAAGATAGGATTAGAAAATTAATTATGAAGCAGTTTAATCGGTTCACTCGGTTTCTCTCTAAGCCGTTCTACGATATTTTGCCGTTACACGCCACCTACAATAAATCGATCACGAAACATCGGGGAAAAACCAAACCAGCCAGTTCCGATCCCACTTAACATACTTTTGGCGAGTCTTTTGATATTTTTCTCTTTGTTCTCCTCGGACTGGTACGAAGCAATGAACCGGAAAATAGAGCAAAGTTAAACTCGAAAGCTATTAAGACCTACTTGAGAGCTTGAGATGGTTCCAAGTACGGCGGACGTAGCGATGCTCGGGATATCCTTCCTTTCAAGGAGCCTATTCATTCCTCAAAGAGTGACGGGAAAAGGTGTTTTAGATCTTCTTACAACAACATTACATGTTGTTCTACAGAGACTTTTATTTTCAAACTCTTGGTCCACCCGTGGTGGCCCCGTTTGGTGGCAGCAGAATGGACAGCCGACACATCAGAGGGATTGCCTCTGGTGCCGTCGTACTGCCGGTTCCGGCAGTGTACGAAATTGCTTTCCATGATGTGAAGTTGCAACAGTTTGATAAAAGGTAAGTAAAGTGCCATCTACGGTGGGTAAAAAAAGTGGTATTAAAATTGAACAATTTGAGCTTTATTGTAGGTCGGAACTCGTTGGTCACTTATTTATGGGTCTGTCGGGGCAATAACTAATTAATGTACTGTGGCTTAATTTGTGCAATTTTATTTCACAGTATTTAAAAGAATAATGCAGTGACTTTGGGTTGTAGTACCGACGATGCCACACCGGAAACAATCGCCAACGGCACATGGTTCCCTTTTTGTCACTCCAGTAAACGGATATCGTTTCGCACACGGTGCATTTGTCGAGCTTTGGAGTGGTAGTTTGGATCAAAATCACCGAAACCCGGCGACGCCGGGACAACGAGCGCACAGTAAGTGGGCCACAACGCTGCAAGCAGATGGAACATTCTAATATTATCTTTCTTCTGTTTGCGGTAGACACATTAGTTATGTTTATCTTATAATGCAAAGTGTGGAACATTGTGAGGAGCGGACACAGACACGGTCGCGTGTGCGCGAAAAGGAAATTCTTCCGGCGAGGATAATTGCGGCTGCAGAAGGAAGTTGGCGAGCGCTACAAATCTCTTTTAGCGCCGTTGTAACTACGGGTGGCAATGTTTGGATGCACCGGCGGCCGTGTTTGCAGGTGCAGTGCTGCTGGCCACGAGTTTGGCTAGACATTATGGCACTGTTTGTAATTTCCTAGCCCGGCGCATCCGCCATCCGATTCGGTTTCGGCTTTCGCGTATGTGTGTCCTTTTTTGCGCTTTTCCGGGTGCTCCAGGGGCAAAAGCGTGAGAAAATAATATTTTCACGAAAACTGTACAGCTGCAATATCCATTGACCTACATCGTTCCCCGGCGGAATGGAGTCACCAGATGTGGTACCGGTACAGTAAATTTACTTTTATGGATTTGATTGAATGGCTCTGGGCGCCGGGCGTCGGAATAGTAAAATCTGGAAAAAGAACGGCCCCGTTCGGTGGAGAGATAAATTAATGGGCTGCTGGTTCAGTGGTTCCCACACGTGCAACGGTCAGAACAATTTGAAATTCCAAACAATTGAAAACAAACGTGCGTTTCGGGTGAAATATAAACCTTTCGCTTTCGCCGTTATTGGGTTACCGGGGATTTTTCCGGTGATGGTTGATGGAAAATGGATACTGGTCCATTCGCGGTGGTAACAATTAAGTTTAAGGAATGGTTCGGTAACATTCATCGAGCGCCGGAACGAGCCAAGTTCCGGCCGCATTAGGCGTGACATATTCGAATGGGCACGTGCGTCCTGCCACTCGCCCGTCCAGGTGTTTGTCGGAAATAAGCCGGATTTACATATTTTTATTTGTTCCGTGCCTGGACTCAATTTCGGCGCGTTCGGGCAGCGAGCCATTCGTTTAGATCCTTTCACGGGATCGTGAACATGCAAACAATGGCCGCCTTTCCGTGCCATGCTTTCGGACTCGGGGTTGTGGTAGGGTTGGGAGCGCACGGAGCGTGGCGCATAGAGGCGAGGCAAACGACACACCACCGAATTGCTTCCAACGTATTAAATGGTCGAGGAGTTCCCGTTAGTCGCGAATTAATTGGATTACATTGTTGGTACAACATAAAAAGCACACGCTAGTTTATCGTGACCGTTGCACCGGCCCAATGAGCAGCCGGCGGAATGTGTGATGTTAATCTTCTTATTTCTTCTTCCCCCCATTTTTTTAACAGGCGATTTTTTATCAACCTCGTCACGTCGCGATATGTGTGCCTCGGCGCGCGATCCGATAACATTTTATTTCTCGTCGTCACAGAGACGACGCTACGGGCCAATAGATCGAACGATGGTGGGCGATGCCGGAAAATAATAATTATTGCACTAATGTTATCGTACACGGTTTGTTGACAAGTCGTGAAACACACACCCACATTAAGCCACTCTCGGTCACATCATTGACTTCCGCGGCATGGCACGGCTCGCGACCGTTCCGCTCGGGATTACTTATGCGGCATGGCAATGGTTCGTTCTTTTATCGCTGCATCGCATCTTCGGGATCGTTTCCGATGGGATCAATCGGAATTAATCTTACTGCGAGGCGGCCGTGATCGCTCTGCAACCACAGCCACCGACAGTTGGAAATACATTTTGCGTACCCTTCCCGGGTATCGCTTGCGTAGTGATTTATGCTGGGCGCAGGCTCTTTGGTCCTCCCGGAGCGATAACTCACGGTGGGGAGCCCGGGCCGGCTTGGCCGTATTTGTCAAATGATCCACGGTGGTGTAACCACGACAGAGAGACACGCCGTAACGAGCTCGTTTCGAATTTGTCTTCCCCGAGGTAGGCGCACCGGTTCTGGGCTTACCGCGGGTTTTGTTCCACTTTGCAGCGTAATACAGGCGCGGCGGTACGATAAATTACCAGCGCCAGTGCGTGGGGACGCGACGCCGATGTGTGTTCCAGGCGTGTTGAAAAGCCACCGGCTCGCCGCTCGATCCGTGGCCCCGGCGACCCGGCAGGGACCTGGCAGGGAGCTGGCCCATTTGCATACGCAATTTAAAATGACTCTCACCCAGGGTGGCCGGGGTGAGCGTGTGTCATGGTGGCATAAGATTAGAAGTTTGGCACCTCGCTCGGTTGCTTTTAAAGGGATTTCCAACAATCAAAGGTTAATCTCGTTACGCCGAACCTCGCTGGCCCGGTGTATAAATGCAAATCAAATACCAGAGTACACTAATCTTTCGTTTCGAACGGATTTTTTGTTTCCCCTTTTTCGGCAAACCGCGGGGGAAATTTGTCTTTGCTGAAGACCTACGAAAACAAAGATGGTGGCGTCGAAAGAGGACCCCACAAAAAAGGCGCGCTGGGCTGGAATAATGCGCAAAATTAACACGCCCGTAATCTATTGGTTTGTTTTTTGAGATCGTAAATAAGATTGAAATTAATTTGTGTGAAAATAAGAAACGGCAAAAGTGAAACCGATCCAGGATCAAGGGTGTGATCGTGATTGTCCAAACTGTTTGTTGGCCAACATAATGCTCGACAGGCTGCCATAATGTGTGCCACTCAGCTGGGCGGGGAACCGTTTCGGAAACATTTAATATCACTTTGTTCTTGAAAATTCAAATAATAGCGACAACCTGTCTAGCCGTTGATTAGCGCGGATTCGCTTTCGCTGTTCGTGTCACCCGAACTTCGGCCATCCGAAAAGGTGGCAGGTGAGGGCTTTGGTTTTGTTTTGTTATTTTGCTTTCAAGACCAGGCGTCTTAGGCGCCTCTTTTCGCGCCCTTGGGATTGAGAGTCGCATAATTTATTTATGGTCGGTTTGTTGCTCTGGTTGAGAGCAATGTAATGGTTTCATGACGTATGCAAACAGCGCAAGTTGGTGTGTGAAACATAGGCCCTGAATTGAGAACTTATAGTTTGCTTAAAACATGGTCCACTTAGAATCGGGAACACTTTGATTAGCTGTATGACGTTGGTTGGTTTGACTTAGGAAACATGTAAAGGTGTCAAAATGAAGGTATTTTATTGTACTTAAAGAAAAAAAAAATCATAAATTTATTTTGTTGGTCGTCGGATGAAATCGCGAACTTTCTGTGGAATGTGCGCCATCATTTTCTCCACAATCTTCTGGTCCACTTCAGCGGCTAATTTTTCCAATTTCTCGCCATCTCTGCAGCATTCCGCATCACCTTTTCAGTCTTCTTCAACTTCCTATTGATTGTTGACCAATAATTTTCGATTGTGCGGAGTCTAGGGCAACTTGGTGGGTTGATATCTTTTGTGATGAAATCCACCTTATTGTAAAAGTATCACAGAACTACATCCCTGCTATAGTGGCAGCTTTCCAAATCAGGCCAAAACTTTTACCTTTTACCGGACCTTTATGTGACTTAATAAATGATAAAACTCGCTTTTTGTGACACTCTTCCTTGTATGGAGTTGAGTTCATCGTCGTGTTTGTGATGAAAATCTTGATTTGATTTTGTACCTCGTCATAACCTTCTCGTCATAAGAAGCGCGGGTTTTAATGACTAGATTTTGTTTGGATTTTGGATGCTTGCATGCAAGGAAAAAATAGTAGCCTCTTCGTAGACAGATCCTGTAGACACTACTTCTGCTGGTACCATATTTTTTGCAATATTCGGAACCGAAAGTCCAGGATTTGCTTTGATTGATCTCAAAACCATTCAATTCAGCTGCCGGTGCTATGTTCCACTACGACTTCTACTCTGAATCGGTGTACGATAATGGGTTCCCGGAAACGGTAAAGCAGGTATACAGTTGATTTCACGAAATTTTATGTTTTAGAGATTTTTTATAGCAGACCACGTGGGGTTCTCGACGTGAGTGTGCAGATTTTTTTTTCTTCTTTCTAGTCCCATTAAGCATAACTTTCTATAAACTCCGCGTACCAAGATGAAACTTGCAGCACTGAAAGTCGAATGGTTGTTTAAGGTATAACTATCAAAACATTTGAAATCCGACCACCAGAGGCGCTGCTAGAAAACGTATAACTTTTCCCGATTCTAAGTTGCCCAAGCTTTACATAAAAATGGCCCATCACAAGAATCGGGCAACCATCTGCTGAAGCAAACTAACATGTACGGCGGTGTGCTGCACGCAAAAGAGCCAAGCAAAGTAGTTTGACTGGGCATCGTGGTTTATAGTGAGAGGAAAATGAATGAGAACAAGTCGCATTCGTCGACCCAACATCAGATAACATTCGGCACTCGCATCGCATTCGTTTGCCCCTAAAAACCCGTAAAAGTCATGAGCATCCGATGCTGGAGCCAACTTTGTGCTATCTGTGACAGCGCATCTGTTTGTGTGTAGGTCAATGACTGCTTTTGGTTAGCTTTATGGGTCACTAGACTCTGGTCAGCTTTATGATTTTATTAGTGTGTAGACAAACTGGCTTAAAACATCATTTCAGTTTTGTCATAGCCATAACCTGCCACAGCCACAGAGCAGAGGCAGGAGCCTTCCGTTGGCTTCGTTGGTCGGTTGGTATTTGGTGCCTCAATCAATATTCATGAAAGGAGCAAACAAATTGGTGATCAGGCGAATGAACCATCCGAGATAGCCCGAGCTTTGGTGGACGGATCGGTCAGCTGGTGGCGTAGTGAGTTTTCTCTGCCACTGTGGCCCGGGCGTCTTTTAAAACCCCGTCCAAAAGCCAGCGGCCAAATACTTCTTATGCGCCGGCCGCTGCTACCGGACACGTTCGTTGCTCGTCCTGGGTTTAAAGAAAAGGCGCCCGGCGTCGTCCACCTTTGGTCGTGTTTTTTTTCCTTTTTGGATCACATCGTATTTCGCTGGAATAAAATTACGAACACTCCAGCCCCGGGGAACCGGGTATGCGCCGCGGACGCCACGGGGAGTTTGTAGGAAAATTAATTAAGAATTCACATTAAATTGTTCACGGTTGAGTGTACCCTTCGACTGGAAAAACATTCCGTAAGCCACACGCGCCCCCTCGAACCCGCGCTGAAAAGTAACGGAGAGAACCGTGTCTTTGTTGCGGATTTTTTCCCATAAGTACGCGTTTCGGAGAAAATAAAAATTAGGAAAATTAGATCCCTTTTTAAAGGGGCGGCTCACGCCGTAAATCAAGCGATCCGAACCACGTACCCCAAGCGCAAGGGGCTCAGAACTTCATGGAAGGGCGAAGTTCTGTACCGCCGCCGCTGCGTTTCCTTTAAAGATGGGTTTTAATGAATCCACGTCCGAAAAGATGAGGATAATAATTAAGGTTCTTTTAAGTAGTTCCCTTAAGCGCTGCGAGTCAGGTGATCTGAATCTTTCGTCCCCGGCGAGGGCCCTTGCGATCCTCGCCCCGAGTGTCTGAAGGCGCAAATTGGAAGGAACCTCAAAGTATTGGGAAGTACCGAGAACAGTTTGGGAAAACGGAGGTATTTGCCGCTGGCCAAGCAGCAGTCCTCCTCCGTGGTCGTTTCCTACCTACCGATTTATGTTCGGTGCCTAAGCCGCACGCAAAGCTCACATGTATCATCCATGTTTTGTGTTGCGCTCTGTATTGTTTATATTATATTCAGCCCGGCAAGAAACGGGTAATTGATCACGCATGTGACTGTTGCATAATAAATAGGCTACGGAATGTATCGCTTTCAAATTTTCCAGCCCATGGCTTCGTAAAATTCACGGGAAACAATCGGCAGAACTAAGAACGTTTTCTCTTACGGCGCTCTAGAGGTGGACTAAATTTTCATTCCGCCGAAATTGAGGAACAATAAAACACCACTAAACAGGGAAGTTGGGTGCGGCCGCCGTGTAGCTGCGACCTTCGCGAAGGTAACAAGCGCAAAACAGGCGGACCCATCGAAGGACGGCGTTCATGGGCCGGGCCACGATGGATGCGCCATTTGATAGCGCATAACAATGAGGGAGCATTTATAAAATGTTACTCCCTTAGCCGCCGGTCGTGATCTGAACTCACAATTTGCCGTGGCAAATTGCTGGTGGAAAACCGTCCGAGAAATATGTCTTCCGTTGGGAGTGAGCGCCCGCTGGTAGTGTACCTTTTTTATTTGTCCAACCTTGTGTACCTTTCGACGAAAATTCTTCGTCGTTCGCGGCAAGCGCTTTCCAAAAGCGTGTTGTGTCGTCCTGCAGTCCATCGGAATGCTCGGAATCGTATCGTTCTCCTGCCACCCGCGGGTCCGTAGTGCCACCACCACACACGTCCGCCGAGCCACCACCAACAACAACAAGAAATGTGTGATTAATATGTTCTCAAGTGATTCGCGTGTACGTGGTGTTGTGAAAAATTTCACTCTGACGGTACCGTCACGGTTTCCGTTGGTTCGATATCCGGCCGCGGAACCACCGGCACGTAGCGTGGTTCACGAGCGTTCTGAACGCGGTTGACGAATAATTCAATTCGATTAGGTGGCGCACGAAGCGCAACGTTTCTGGGCGCCTGGGATTGGGTTAACTTTAATTATTATTAGTTCTTTGTTTTTGGAGCGGGCATAAATGTGCTTGATTCTTTCGAGTTCTTTCGAACCGGTTATGTCGGGGATTCCACATTCCTTGCAGACACAACCGGGCGTTGATTTTTTGCGGTACGGTATAATAAAATCTATCGATAAAGTTTCATCGCCATCGCCCGAGAGCTCCCAGAGGAGGCCGTCCCGAGACCGCTCCCGGCTTCCGTGTCCGGTGGGGTGAGTGTAAACTGGTGGCCGCTAGATGGCCGCTTTTTTCCCGCCTTTTTCCGTCGCGGGTCTCCTACATGAATCGCGTTCAATCGTTCTGGCGACGAACATGTCGATCGGGGCGCATTTTATTTGTGCCTAGGCCCGTGGCCCCCAGTTCAGCGTTTCGGTTCGGTCCCCGGCGGACAGTATCGGGCGGTGTTTTATGTTTTCCTCCCGGGAGAATAAAATAAAATCTACCAAACGGAACCCTGGGCCGGGCGCAGCGACAACCAGCGGCCGGCGGAGCAATTGCAATGTTTTTCGCATTATTGAAATCCATTTTCGTCGTAAATTCTTGATTGTATGCTAATACTTGCTATTTGTGAAAACTTTCACGACCCCGGCGTCGACCTACGGCGGGCCGGCGTGCCGGCGAGCCGGATTTTCCGTCTTCCGTGCCAACAGGAATACACCCGGAGCCGGTTCCGGGTTTGGAATGCGTATCGTGCCATTCGAGTGCCGTTGTTGCGCCCACCGTCCGTAGGCGCCGGTTCCGTTTGTTGCGATAGTGGCTCAAGCGATCGGCAAAGGATTCATGGAATATGAGCTTTCAATACCGGTCTTAAAGCCTCGGGGGACGTCTTTTTTATGTCCAATTGAATTGCTGTGCATCAACATGCTCGTCCGCACCGCTCGGATTGCGTATATTTTACCCAGATCCCGGAACGTAATGGGACGACCATTGAACACTACGTGCATATGCTAGCTCACAGCCCTGAGTGTGCTCTGTGCCACGATGAAGAGTCACCGACACACGATCCGATTTTAATCCAGTTTGAATCGATCGCTCTGGTAAGGTTTTTGCCGAGCAATAGCTCAACAACAGCTAAGGACTTGCGGGTAATTGTATCCTTTTCAAGAAGTGGCTCGAGAATAAAGCAACTTACAAATTACAATAGTCTCTCATACTCTTCTTTTACATATAATCGTTGAAAATCGCAATTTTTCAAAGAAATCAAATGTTTATTACTTTGAAATGAAAAAGTCTATTTGATTCAAAGTATGTTCCATTGCTAGATATACATTTCTTCTATCTTTCTGTTAAATCGTGGATTGCCAAGCGAAAGCATTTTTTGTCTTTTTATGCAAACTAATTAGTCATCCAATTTCGACTTCATCGTAGGAAATGAAGTGTTGCGCAGCCAATACGTGTCCCATCGGTAAAAAAAAAATATTTGGAAAGGGGCAAGTCTGGTGAATACAGCGGAAGGGATAGCAGCTCCCACCCAAGTGATTGGATAGTATCCTGAAACAGTTTTGCGTGGGAGGGCATGGAGACGCCAGGTTTTTTTGGCCATTATGCCTCACCAGGCGCCTCCATTTAGGAATGCTAGAAATGAAATTTCGGTCGTTTTTCAATCAATGCATGGTTCAAATTGATCATTTGTTGTCAGTAGCGATCCGAATGAATGTTTTCATTAGGTTTTAGAAGCTTGTGAAGCATCACACCTTCCTGTCCCATCAGAAAGTCCGTTTTTTGGAGACCTCCGATGCTCTTTCTTTGTTGAGCCAAAATCGCCATTTTGAATTTTTTAAACCGCTTAAAACACTGCGATAATCCAAAAACAAGCCACGACAAGCATTTGATAATATTCCGAAGCAGTTTTCGTCAAGTGGTAGCAGAAAAGTAATAAACACCGCAAGCCGCCATTTCAGGCACAAAAGTTAACATGGTCTAACCCTTTCAACGGTCGGTTGGTATCTAAATTTATTATTTATTTTACCTGAAATCATTTACCTGGTGTCAAAACAAGGTAATATTGCCAAAACAGTAAAACAAGGAAGTCCGAATTGACAGGTAGAGCCATCGGTTCAACATTACGATTTTCATGGTGTAGATCGTGAATTGGGCTGAAAATGAAAGTCGACGGTCGAGACGTGGTTGGATAATTTAAAATCTACACTTCTTGACCTTGGAGCAAGGTCAAGGCTGTCATCCTTGCTATCGACATATGAACTAGTTTTATTGCCGTGTGGTATGCCATTAAATTTGAGGCCACTTTTCTGTCAAACTTTTCTCGCAGAAAGCGACCCCAACACCCGAATCAACACCCGAATCACGCCCAACGACAGGATCTTCACTTATGAAACTCGCTCCGATTGCCTATCGCTCCCAAGTCATTTCCCAAGACACTTTCCTACTCACCACACACGAGAAGGCCGAACACACCCGAAGATAAATCAAAAACCCATCAACAACCATAAGAAAACTGTAATGTGCCCCAGTGCGGCCATATCATGCTGATTGTCGATGGCGATGGCAAGAGCCCGGGAGACTCGCTACTAAACGGTGGGCTCCGGTGAACGTGAATTTCCCATAAAAGCGAGCCTCCAGCGAGCGGGAAAGGTTGGCGCAAAAGTGTAATTTGATGAAGGGAACGAAAAGGGTTTTTTTCCCTGTGAGTTAATCGTTTCAGCATCAACTGCAAGGTCTCCAAGGCAGTCACGGTAAGATACATAGATTGGTGCTTTTAAATTTATATGTAAATATTTGCATCGCTGACTGGCGGGAAACTGAACCCCGCCGTCGCCGTGATCGTAGCCTTGCCGGGTTCCGGGCACTTATTAAAAACGAGTATGTCAAAGTGTGTCGGGTCGGGATTTTGGTCGGCGATGGCTTTGGCTGTGGGTTGCCGCCCGGCGGAGCAAAGCCCGACTAATGAAACATCAAGTTTCCAGTCAGACGGGCTTTGGCATGAACCGAAAGTGGATTAACGTTGCTTCCCCCACAGAGTAGCGCAAAGAACGCTGCTGGCTGCTACTTGAACCGTGGAGCGCTCACATCCGTCGATGATCCGTCGTCGCCCCCGAGACGTTACACTATGCTGCAAATCTTGCTCAGCTCTCTCGGCCCCCGGTTATGATCCCGGTGGTGACAGGATGTCAGGACCCCGAAAACTTTTTTCGCTCCACGCTCTTCACGCTCTTCCTGAAAGCATCCTCGACATAATTGCGTACATTAAGAGATCCTATTTTCCGACGGTTCTTAGCCACTTTATTGTTCGGTTCCCGCGCCCGCGCCCAGCACCCACCGTGCCTCGCCACCAGTCTTAAGCCGTGATGGATGCACTGTCATCGGTTGTCCCCGATTCCGGGCGGTAGGGGAGGCGAACATCCTTTCGCATCGACACAAATGTGTTGTCACGCTCCGTTTCGCAAATGTGTTTTTGTGCTGCGTGAGCGACAAAAATTTTTTTTGCACGCTGATGGCATGACACAGGATAAAAGCATATTTATGGTAATTGCAATAACGCGTCGTGTAATAAGTGCGCGTTGCATGCACGGGGCCCGTTGTGCTCCTTATCATCACGACCACAATCGATAGCGTGGTTGGGCCGAGTGGTGCGGATGTCCTCGATATCGGACTGGTAATCATTTCTCGGGGGGATTCTCCTTTCGCTCTCTGGAACCGGTACCGGTTGCCGGTCGCTTTCATATCTCTGGAGTAGCGGCTGCCCTGGTCATCGATACCTTCGGCATTCGGATCAGGTTTCTGTATCGGTATGTCCACGATTCGCACGGTGGCCACGCGGCTACGAGTTCCAGGCACATATTTACGCATATTTCTTCCACAAAACAAAGGGGCCGGGAGAATGAGTTTGCCAAAGATTGGGAGAAAATTCGGAGGAGTTGAGCGAATGTAAGGAGATAATTTTCCTAACGATGAATCGACGTATTGTCGATGTTAATTAAGTTATTGCAATTGTTGGCCATGTACAGAAGATTTTATAACTAAAATGTGTTTTCTTCAAGCTTCTTCTAGCTTTATCGACTTCGATTTAGTATCGACGTGTCACAGGATCTTTTTACAGCTGCTATAACGTCATCATTTGATGAAAACGCTTTTCATGCATGATTTTTTTTTAGTTTGAAAACAGATGGAAGTCGTCAGGGGCCAAATCTAGTGAATACGGTGGATACTCAAACAATTCGAACTTTAATTCATGGATTTTTGCCATTTTCAAAATGCTCTTTTGACAGGGTGCCTTTGCCCTGATGAAAGAGGATGATTTTCTTCTTCAAAACGAATCTTTTTTCACGAATTTTCACTTTTAGGTCTTAAAGGTTAAAACAATAATCGATATTTATTGTTTTATCAGTTTGCAAGTAATCCGGTAAGAAAAATTCCATTCGCATCTTAAAAAACTTAAGCTAATATCTTTTTAGGCAATATCTGGACGAACGCGATCCCCTTCCGAAGAAAGATGTTCACACAACTCCTTAGCTTCTTTTTTTGATTCAGGATCATGGTGATAGACCCAAGTCTCAACCATAGTGACGATTCGATGCACAAAATCCTATCCTATCCTATCGAAAACGCCTTAAATGTTATCAAGAAAGATGCATTCGAATGCGTTTTTAGCGAATGCGGCACCCATTTTGCAAACAGATTTTAGGAACCCAAAACTTTACTCAATATATTGGTTATACTCCTCAATAAGATGACAAGGGTTTATACTAAATCTCTGTAAGTGATTCGACCATTTTAAATTACGATATCCTGAATTATTCTACGATTTTAGGCATTGTGTCTGGTTTTTGACGTTTTTTATATGAATCGTCTTGAAGGCTATTACGACTACGTTTAAAGTCAAAAACACCCCTTTTACCCCCAAATGAAAGGTGAAAAGTCCTTGCGCACTTTCAACATTCGTTCATAACTCTCGTTCTTCTAAAAATAAAAATTCAATCGATGGACGATACTTGATTTTTTCCATTGTAAAAAATATTGTGACACGTCTAAATGGCATGTAAAAAAAGTGACCGATTGAAATGAAATTTCACATACGTTCATATGAAGAGTGTAGCAATATCGCCCTCTGGTATTGACCCGTAAAAGTTAATACAAAACCTAGTAATGATATTGATCTCGCTCGCTCGTTGCATGTAGAGTACTTAACTTTCTTTTCAATAAGTTAATTATTGATGTCACAGAAAACAGTTTTCTGTTAGTTTATGATTTTGCTATTATCGTTTTGAAAGCGACAAATCAAGGTTGAGGAAATGTTTCTGCTTAAAGTTGTTCTGCTTGAAATTCCTTGCACATAACAGGGAAGCGTGATGGCCGGTTCAGGTTTAAAATTCACGCGCACCACCGGCCGGCTATCGTAACCAATCTACCCGTTGCCAATATACACTTAGACGCACAATACTAATGGAATAATGATAAAGCATCGCATTAATCTTTAGCACAGCTTCATTTGCACTCCGCCTACGTAAGACACACTGTGTTGCCTATTGCTGCGTGGCGAACGGCGTTCAGCGATTAAATTACCCGTAGTTCCAGCGAAACGATTAATAGCGAAACAGGCGCCATCCACCGTGGGCTGACTTTTAATAAACAATAATTTTCTTCGTCATTTCTTTGGGCCAGGGGGGGGTGGACTGGGCCGGGTGCGCCTAACAAACGACCTTGCCGTTGATATGTTGGACATCCAAGCCGCCTCGCCCCCCGGAACGCTCGGAACGGCAAAACGACCTTCCAATTGGCTTCCGTTGGCTCCGCGGAGGCCAATTTATTTATTCACAATCTCCCTAACAAGCAAATGGTAGCAACATAACTCTAGCTCAACCCAATAGCCCCGCTAACCACCCGACACCCAAAAGGTCACGGTTCGTGACGGCAAACACCCGGATCGGGCAAACATCAGCGAGCATCAATTCCATGCGTCTTGGTCTGTTGATATCGGGGGCCCGCCCTCGGGGGGTCCACCGTGTGCCCCGCCATTGGCCTGCTCCTTGTTGGCCGGTTGTCCGAGCCTTGTCAGATGCAATAAATAATTTAAGCCAGAATTTATACCAATATTGTGTAGTAACTTGGGCATTCTCGCTGTTCGGCCACAAATTAACCGGTTCCATCGGACCCGGCCTCGCTTCGCCGAGGGAGCGCCACCACTGCTGAGGGCAGCAAAAGCTGGGCGTCCGACGCTTTTATTTCGGTAATAGCAAGTGCGGTAGGGGAATTAAGACGGATCTGAGCATGGTGCTTCGGAGGACACGCAGCACCACGACAGCCGCTGCTCATTGAGCATGAATAACGCCGACAGACGAGCGTTAGGTTGCATTCGGTGGCCGAAGGCGGCTCTAATCTTTACGCTATTCTAGCCCTACAGACCTATAAAGCTGTAGAATGGGCGTTCTACCGAACATAACGAGGTCTTCGGGGTGCAAGTTCAAAACATTTATCGCATAATCTACCATTGTTCTAGCCGACTTTTGTTGCGTGCCCCCGATTAGGCGCTATTTTTAGCGTTCGTGTTTCGAGTCAGTTGATAACTTTTTATCAAAGGTTAGGGGAACGAGAACTAGAACTTGTGGTAATAAAAAAATATGAATATTAAGAACGAAGTACAAACAACGAAAATTCGCCTGTAACTTGAACAGTATTTATTTGTCCTTCAAAATGTATGTTATCACCTTCAAAGTAATCGCTACTTTGTGCGACACACCTATGCCTACATCTGCTTTAATTTGCAAAACGGTCCTAAGAGTTCTAGGTTGAGATGCACGGAGCGGTCTCTCGGGTCTAGCGAAAAGCCAGAAGTCAGAAGTTTCGGAACGATTGTGGCAAAATAATCACGAAAGTGCACCCTTTGTTGACACGTTTTGGTTGTAGTGGAATTGATAATACACCACAGCTCGATAATCAAAGACAACTGTTTCCCGTTTACCCACTCTTTATGCTCGATGCTCCTTCTGAATGTTCCAGACTCTTGCAATTACACCTGGGCATGTACTCGCTCCGGTTGTCACAGCATTGATGGGCAACATAAAACTGATGTGCTCAATTCGACCGTAACGAGGCCCTGGAGCAGTTTTGTTATTGTTTTGGAGTTCCGTCGATGGTTTCCTATTGTGTACTGATTTGTGGCAACAGTCGCGTTTATAAGTTCTCTGAACAGAACACAGAGGGGAAGGTTTTGATACTATTCGGCAGGGTAACATATTTTAAAGGCTTCCAGCAACGGGAGAGGGTGTCACCGTGAATCAATACACGATTCAATCAACCGAAAGCTTTCCAGGAATCGTTCGCCCCTTTATCCCCTTGAATAATGCATTTTTAATGATGCATTCGTGCTACCCCCCTGGTAAATGCAATTCAAAATTGATCGGTACCTTTCCATATCCGTCGATGTTCCGGTCGCCAATCGACCGTCATAAAGTCCAGAAAGAATGTGCGACCCGGGTTTGGGGATGGAAAAAATGGAGCACCCGGACCCGGGCGTATTGAATATCACGTATTGATTCAGTTATTATCACACTCCCGTACACAAATTCCCAACCGACACATTTTGGTCGAAAGAATTGGTACTCTGGCTGGCCTTGGAGAGTGCCTGATTTACCAATCGGTTGCTAGCGATTGGATTAACTGGCAGGACCTAGACGAAACGAAGCCGAAAGACGAACGCTTCACGGCCGATCCCTTGGCCTGGTTCATCAAGGTCAACGTTTCTGGTGCGTTACGATGCATGTGAACCAAACTATTCCGCATCATTATTCATCCCAATTTCCTTGGATCTGTTAACTTTTGTTAAATTCAAATGAACCCAATCAATGAACCCAGAAAATATGCAAAATAAACTGTCGTATGAAACCATGCTAGAAGGTGCAGATGTCAAGTTTTTCAAGCAAACAGAAGCCCAGCATACCGAAACTGGCCAACAATATTGACCAGTATTGAAGTGCGAGAGGCCGAGCTTGTAGCTAGTTAATTTCCCCAGCGAAAACCAGATGGAATTGTACACGAGCGAATGGAACGGGCGGCCACTAAACGATGCCGATGCCCTTGAGACACGTCCACACGCTGCATCGGCTCGGGAAAATCCAACTCCCACCGAAGGATCTGCAGTTTCACTGGCTGTCCACCCAGAAGTGGACACAATTGGGGACACAGATAAAACGATAAACCGGGTTATCGTCGGTCGTTGTGGGTCGCACAGAGTATGTGAAAGCCGCCCGGAGGCAGTGAATCTTCTTCATTAACACCAGGGCAATAAATATGCCATCTTGGTTGGGTTAGCTGGGGAAATAATTGATTTCCGACGCTTTTTTCTCCTCGCTGTGGCCAGAGGAAACACACAAAAATTCGGGCCTAAACGCTACTTGAAAATTGCCCCCAGCTCCGAGGGCAATTTATCACGGGAGGAGCACGAGCGACACAATATTTTTTCCAACCCGGCCCGGTGTGTGGCCCCCGCGGGCGGTGTCTCTTGGTTTTCCTATAAATCCTTTAATTTTTCCCAACACCCAACGCCTGCGGCTTTCTTGACTCATTTATTTTCATTATCCTAAGCACCGCTGGGGACGCGAGGACGTATGCAATCGGCTGCGTAACCCAGCGCAGCCCGCCACAGCGGCACAGTGTCTCTGCCACGTGCTTTACACCCGGCGCTGGAGGTTAGGGGGGGTTCATACTTTCCCAAAGTCTTGATAATGGATGGCCGCACACATTCAGCAGGAGTTTTGCACGGAAAACGGCCCACGGAGCGTGTTCGGAGTATCCGCATAAACCACTTTTGACTTTCTACACAACATCCGCTCGCTGGCGCTGGGTGGTTTGCATTGTTCCGAAAGGCGGCAGCCCATGAAGCTGGCAGACAATTGAAGAAAACGTTACAATAGGCGTAACTGGAGGTCGTAATAAATTCGCTTAGACAAGCTTCAAAGCGTCGGAACCTTCAAGTGACACTTGGTGGGCACATTTTTGTTCATAACACGCCCGACGCAAAGCTACCCCTTTCTTAACCGGCCAACCGGCCATGATTTCGGCAATAAACCCAAGTGGAGGTGCTCAATATAGACCACATTCCCATGGTGCAAGGACCGCTGGACCACACACACACGCACAGGATAAATTCGTTATAGGAAGTCAACCTGGGGGGGGCGCACGCTGATGAACGGGTCTAATGGATGCTGCACGGTCGCGCTCTCGAGGGACTCACGAGAATCGGTTTCCGGTTAACGGATTGTTCGGGGATCTCACAGGACGTTCGGTTGCCGTCGGATGCTGCCTGCCTGCCTGGGAAATGTGGCTAGTAGCTCTCGTGAGACACTCCGCGTACTCGGGCGCTAGATCGCCCAGTGCTGATAGAAGCACAACAGAGAACACCGAACGACCGACCGGCGCCAATCGAGAAAGGTTCACTCCTATAAACTCGGGAGAGCATCGGCCGTCGTCCTGTCTGGAAACTGCAGACCCCGACAGAGAGAAAGAGAGAGAGCGAGAGAGAGAGAGAGCAAGCCTGTTGACTGGGGAGCCATGAGGATGAAACGGACCCTCCGTAGCCTTGTGGGATGATGCATAGGCTTCAGTTTTGGGTTCACCGTCGGTTGCAGAAGTCACGTTCGTGTTGGCGGAGGTCAAGATATAGATCAAGATTGGGAAGAGGAGATTTTTTTTCTCTCCGACATGTGGCCCGCTAGTGCCAGGGATGGGAAAATCCGTGTCAAGTGTCGGTGGTAAGCCAATGGGATATAAGAACCGGCCTCACGCTTGGCCTCGTCCTGTTATTATCTCAATTTGTTGTGCTGCTCCTCTGCCGTAGTGACCGAAAGGGGGTGGTGAATAACTCGGATAAATGTGCAGTGCTCAAGTAGCGGGCAGTATTCTGTCCGTTATGTTCGATTTCGTGTCCCTCAGTTGGCTAGCGAAGGTAATGAATAAGTGATTAAGGTGCACAGTGCTTCACAGTCAACGGTCTGGTTGGTTTAAACCACACACGCCGCCGGCTGCGATAATGTAGTCTTGCGGCGTCAAACATTACTCACATGTGCGACGGGTGCAATGAGGCCCCAGCTCAGGTGGATTGGTCAACTGATGGATTGCAGTGCAATTGATTGGATTACGCGTTTAATGGCAGATGGCCGATTAGATGGATTAGATTTGCCCGGTTCAAACCGATGGTCGGTGATCGGCAGTCGTATGCAGAAGCAGAAGTGATAATTTCCTGTGTTTCACGCTCCAGTGGAAAAGAAGATTGCTCGTTCAAGGTGTTGGCTTTTACATAACGCATTATTGCATGTCCAAACGTGGCGACACTCACATGTGCTGAAGGTAGTTTAAATTGAAAAAAAAAAACCAAAACAGTGAGCCCGATTTACGAGGCCGAGCTCCAAGACATCAAACACAACGTTTATGGGAGTACATAATTTGGATATTCAACGTTTGCCAGCTGTCAAGTGAGACTCGGTAGGTAATATATTCATTAAATTACCGTTCGTTAGAGGCTCCCGCGTGTTCCCTTCCGTCTGACGACCCAAAGTCCCACGTCATAAAGTACGCTTATTCCGTCAGTCACTTTTTATTCGCGGCTCGCTGTAAAAGCCCTTTTATCGGGGGCCCTGTAAAACAAAAAGCTATTATCAAAAGTGTATCACGGGTTTTCAATGAGCAAAACGGAGTTTACAGCACTTTCGGGTCGTAATTTTAGCATCGCACAGCGCACTGAAAAAAAAGACGGCAGAAACGGTATTAAAATTAGGCGTTGCAAGCGGTAACGTAGAAATTAAAAAAATATTTTATACCTGGGACCTGTTGGGACGATGTTTGATGTTTGAGCGCTGCGAACGTGGGTCTATTTTGGGGTTTAATTGAAAGGATAAATTATTACAACAAAACTTGATGGGATCCAATTGATAGCGTGTGAGGAACAGCATGAAGGTTGGATGAAATTGGTTCTTACGCTTTTCGAGTCCCAATCCGGACCAGCTTCGCGATTCGTTCAATTAAGACAGCCAGCTCCCTGACGCTAAACCATTCCGAACGGTTGGCGTGTTTAATGGTAGTTCTAGGTCCGGTTTTACGACATAAATACGGCTTAGAAATGTTAAAACGTTCTCGACCATTTCAAGTTCCATCGCATCACGTCATATTAACCTAATGGTGTTGTACATTCGCGTCCTCGCCACGGCGTTGGCCACTGCTCGGGCGGTATAAATATATGCCACGCCATACGCAAGCCGCTAGCAAGCTACGATGCAAAAAAATATTGCGGTTCTATTATCTGGAATTAAATCTTTGCAATAATGGCTTTCGCTAGCGCGTGGAATATTATTTGACGCACAACGAGCCGCGAGCCCGGAGGAGAGAGACCGGACCTTGGCCGACGGTACACAAATGAGTTTTTCTTACACTAGTGGCCAGAACAGAATAAAACAGAAAAGCGGACCCGTTTGACCCAACAAATGGTGAGAAATTGGATTTCGTTCCCTCAGGCGGACTGGCAGGCAGGCAGGCAGGCAGTCGGTTCGTCTCTAGGTTCGCGGCCGTCCGCCGGCACCGGAACTGCCTACTGGCGTGGCCCAATGTGCGTGCGCCCAGCAACCCAGCAACCCAGTGCACCCAGCCAGGTCTTTTAAGTGGCCGGGATGGAAATTAAGGAAAAGCAAAAGACGATTGCCATCCTCATTTCAAGGCTCTTAACGATCTTTGCGAAACGAAACGATGCCCTCGGAGACGGATGAAATGTGCCCGGTGCTTCCGCGTGTAAATTTGCTCGCTGATGCCCGGGACCTCCTCGGGGGGGCCACGTATTCACTGCGCTAATTCCCGGTGCCGTTATTATGCAGTCCACTCTGACCGTGGAGCGTGTGAAAATTATGTTTTTTTTCTTTTGTATGTGGAATTATGATTTCTTTTTCCGCAGGGATACAGCGGGGAGCATCTGGCGCGGTGGTGAATGAAAGGATCAGGGCGCAGTGATCGGATGGGAATCGGGAATCATGCTACGGCCCTCGTAATTAGGATCCCACCCCGCCAACGAATGCGGATGATTTCGCTGGGTCTCTTATGCAGATGTTGCCGTCTGGCAGTATGACCTAGTTTAATGTGCGGAATGATGCACTGTGTCCGGAAAATTTAACGGAAAAACGAGAATTATTGTTTGTATGCATGTGTAGCTGAATGGGGTGATAATTTTAAAGCAGAGTTTGAATTTTAGCCACCTGCTATCGATAAGAGACGCCTGTGACCTGTAAACGAGAAACGTGTAAAATGGTGAAACTACTGAAAGCTTATTCAAAACGTGGTATAAAAATCGTGATTACGTCTGCGTCGAGCCTGCATCGATAGCGAATGGCTAACGCAAGCTTTCTGCACATTCCATTAATTTCCAGAATAAAATTAATTACCACGTAGAACGGTTATCGGGTGTGGTGCGATGAAATTCAATTACAACTTTCTGGTGGCCTCTCATGATTCATGTCACGTTCGGCAAATCCAGTACGTTTACAGCTTTGATTACTTCGCTTAAACGTGGGCATTAGCTTAGTAACTATTTTTTATTACTAGATATGAGTTGGTAAATATTTCAAAACTATGAATGAAACCTTGGATCGCTAGTATAATGCATTACTTCAACACCAGAGCCTAGGGGTGTAATATTTGCCTCATCGTCTGCTTTATGACGCCGCACGTATAGCGATCGTGAGAACTATGCCGGGATCCATTAAAACCGGCCAAGAGGCATTTTACGACCATGTATGCAGCTGTTGCCCGGCAATAAAAATCGCATGTACCGGATGTGTTGTTTTTTTCGTCCCTTTTCGGGTGGAGTCGAACAACTTGCGCAATGCTCTTGCGGACACTGCTGGAAGGACAGCGTACGATGGACCCGTCGCAATACGTAGGCGTAGAGCCAGGCTCATGAAACTGTGAATAGATAACAAGGACATCATTCGTCGACTGCCCCGGTGGATTATGCCGACCGTAAGATTTCTTTCAATTGCGATTTTTTGAAGAAAGTTAGAGATACCACCGGCAAAACTAACGAACTCGAATGTATAACGAGAAACAGAGCGTACAGAGCGTAACAAATCAGAAGAATAATTTTGCTGGCGACCCCGTTGTGGCAACAGGGCTGCGTGTGTTTGGCCGCCGAAGAAGCCGCTTGCGTAGTAAAAATGTTTTATTTATCGGTGCCGGTAGCAAGCGGCTATATCTGCTGGCGCAGCGGACAAAGTTTACAAACCCGTGCAGGGAACAGGGCGTTCTCGTGCGTGCCGTGTCGTGACTTACCGAGAGCAAGCAATTGCAACAGATCAAGATCGTAGACCAGATAGGTGGATGAAGTCAATTGCCGAACCGGGCGGCCATCGATGCGATGCGGAATGTATGAAACATTCACGAACAACCGTTGTCAACATGGCACTTCCAATGATCCGGAAGGCGACACAGTGGCGTCTAACTCAATTACTCGTTGTATACCAATTGGGCATCTCCGGTGGGCCGGAGGAACCGCAACATGGCACGGTGGCGGTGGGTCATAAAAGATAGGGGTTTGGTGGATGGCTCGGAAGATTGCTTCGTGCGTTCAGAAGGCCCTTTTCGGCACACCCGGAACGGAGCTTCGAAACGGTCCCATGCCTCGGAAGGGCCGCCGCTGTTCGCACGCTACGATGAGCTCATTTGCGTGGAAAAACTTTTCCGCTAATTCAGTTACACGCGACGCCGTGTGAGGCGCCAAACTTTGGCAACCAAAGCAAGTTAAGGCGCAAAAACAAACAGATTCCTTGCGGGGGGGCCCAAAGTAAAAAGAGAAAGAGAAAAACAAACTGTAGCTTTTACAACCCAGGCTGGGGAGGTCTCAAGTTGGGGAGTTGACTTTAAATCGCGATCTGATTTTTTTGAGCTTTTCGGTGTAATGTTATTGCCTCAACGTTCGGATGTGTTACAAAGTCCTCAAAACCTTCCTGGAAGCCAAACAGTTAATTAGCCATTGTTGGCACCACCGAAGACGGAAGACGAAGTGCACAGTGAGTGAGTTTAATATGTTTTCAGTAATAACGGAAGCGGGATTACTGAGAACACACTAACTCTGTTTTCTTATCCCGTCCATCGGGACCGTATGCTCGGGGCCTTATGGCAGTAATTTAGCATTACGTGGGAATGTGGCCGGGAGAAGATAGAGCAAAATCGATCACGTTTGGGACCAACTCGTAACGTTGCCCAGGACTTTACATGGGGCGCAGGTGCCAACTAGGTATTAAATTTTAGCACTACAGCTTTGCTCTTTGCTTTTGCTCAGAAAGGGATCAGGCCGTGACCCGAGCGAACCGTGCCAAGAAGTAGCGCAGTGTGGTCGTAGAAAATAATTAGGGCGACTCCGAAAAATAGCAAACGGCGAACGTCGTAGTAACCCTCCAACCGAGGGACCCAAGTTCCGGCATCTATCTGGGTGCAGGAATCAGAATATTTGAACCATTTTGTCGCACCGCGCAACCGGCCCAAACCGGGCTGGTGTATAATCAGACCGTAAATAAAATGAGCTCGAAAAAACAGTGAAATGCTCTTACTTAACCTGACATACAGTCTCCGGACAGTCGCACTCTCGGCGTCTAGACGCTATCGCACTATTTTCGTATTCTTTTATGATTCAATTAACCCCCACCGTGCGTTACATTTGCATATGTAGCCCAAATCTGGTCGCTTCCCAGTGAGCCCAACGTGTTGGTAGTTGGCTGGCAGGACCCCGGGACCTGGGGCACTGGACAACTGCGACCCAAAGACCTCGGAAGGTCGGATGCTATTTTTCATGACCCACTTTAAATTTGTTTTCGTATCCTTGCGCTTCCTGTCCTACTCTTTTGCTCTCTCTCTCACTCTCTCTCTCTCCCTCTGTCTCCGTTCGTCTTGCAGGACAATAAAGAGCAGCGCATCGGACCGGCTCGGCCCGGCAGGTCAGTCTGCGAAAAACGGTACGGCGTGCAAAATTTGTGCGAGAAACCAATTAGAAAATTTGCATAGCCCCGGTCCGTGTCGTCAAGGAGCGTTCCACATGAAGCGTAATCGAATGAGAGGATGCATACGATTCAGACTCAGCATGGCATTCGGAGCGACTGGAAGTAGCCCTTAGGCCAGCAGCAGCAGCAGCAGCAGCAGCCGGAACGCGGAGCGAAGAATTCGTACGAGCAAGAAGTGCTAACCCAAAATGCACGTAGCCAACGTTCTGCGAGCTTCATGTATCTTTTGGGGTACGTAAATTATCTTCACACGGGAAACAAATGGGACGGCTATATGTTTTCAAATGAAAATGATGATTGGAACGATAGCCACAAATTGCACGAAACTAGGCCCGCCAGTCAGTGTGGCTGGCACCAGGGCACCACCGTCGGGCGAGAGTGAAATTGGCGAAATTCCGTGTGCCCAAGGTGCTTGAGCAGTGGACGACCATTGCCCTGCACGGAAGGACCTCGCACACACAGTTGGGGACTGTCGGAGCGTCGTTGAACATACTTGCCGTGAGATGTTTGCTGTCGTACGCAGCATGAAAATAAAATTCGTTTGCATTATTTATGCCTTAAAAGGTTGGAAATTGATTTTACCAACGACTTATCTAATGATCTCGAATGCGAAATGGAAGATTACACGTACGTTTGTAGTGTATTTTCACTTGTCCCTAGTACCCAAGGGCGTCATCAGATTGTTGACATATTTGGGGGCCTTCGAAAAAAATAGTTTTTTGGTGAACACGTAATTTTTTACGGTTCAGTACAAACCGCTTAAATTACTTATTGGTTGCAACATTTTTTGTTGTTGTCCTGCCGCTCCTGGAAAGCCTGGATTCTCCATTTCCTCTTCAGAGATTACTGAAGGGGTTACAGAGAAGACCTCCGTCTTTCATTGCTGCGTAGGCACGAAATAAATAATGATCAATTTACTAATGGTCAATTTTGTCAACAGAATCAAATGACTTTCCTTCGCAGAAAAATGCTATGTTTGTGGGTCTTGAAGCAATCTTGAGATTTAGACATTTGAACGTGTTTAGGGAAAATCCGTCTTCAACACTTCAAACCCTAATGGGAAATTAAACTTCCTCTCAGACGAGTTCCGAGGAGGCGTTTCAATGAAAGAATGCTTTACGCGAGGATTTATTTACGAACGCGACGATTGAAAGAATGCTGCCATTGTTCATGTCCTTGGAAAGGAAAATGTTTTCTCAGCTGAGAGTTGTCTAAATGAACATGATTTCCATTGAAATATTGTATAATGCTTCAGAAGTTCTTTGGCAAATCCTGAGCTACTTCAGAAGCAGACGGCCATCAAGTTCCATTGACGGCCATCAGCCACCATTTGATTGCTCCTTAGACAATTGTTGTGTTTTGTTGTAAATTGATATAGTGCTGAAAATATAGCCAATACGAGAAATTGCAATGGTGGAAGTTGAACAAAAGTTGGGCTAAATAAGCCAGTGAATAATAGTACATACAATTAATTATTTTTGCTGAGGTGATTTATGCACTAATTATGGCGAAGATTGCAAAATAAGGGAGTGATATTAAGGTAAAGGATTTTTTAACGCCTTTAAGATGTGATTAATTCTAATCCTAAAATTATTCACTTCTTGACAGCGCCTTTGATTGGCTGATCATTTGAACGGTTTTAAGCAAATAAAGCGTTCAACAAGAAAGCCAAACAAATAGTCTGTTCGATTAACTCATGAATTTTCCCAAAACATTCGAAACTAAATCCATTCACCGGCACTAAGCAAAAAAAACGCAGAGATACTCAATTGCGTTCTCAGACGATCGAAAAGGAAAGCAAAGAATCTTACTCCGAAGTGCGCGAATTCTAGACCGAACGAAGGAGCCAACGAGCCTGTCACTGTCATACATTTAATTCGCTTTGAAATAAAATTTAATTCCTGTAATTTAATTGCCCACCCACCACCGGAATACTTAGGGAGCAAGAGCAATGCACGGCAATTAGTACCGCGACCGCAGACTCGTATCTGGTTCACGTTCTAGTTTTTTCTTTCGCGTCCCGTCCGCCTCTACACCGAGTGGCGTTTGCTCGAAAAGCTTGGTTTTTAAATTAAATTTTCTCGAGAACAGCATCAGTAGCGACGGTTGTGAGATCAAACGAACCGACACTTCGTTTGAAGTTAAACGACAAACTCGCATGTTTAAATGTCCTTGCTGCGCGTTCCCGTTGGTGACGGCGATCCCTGTGCTTGGAGGGGGTGGTGAAAACACGGAAGTTACTGCTCACCTGGCGGTGAAATATTAGCTTTCGACGCGTCCTGGCCCCGGTGAGGAAGTCCCGGCGAGCCAGAACGGTTCCCGAGCTGGCCAGGCTCCAAGAGGTGTGCGTTTAATATTTCCTCCCGTACGGACGTGCTTTTTGTGTCCGCGCCAATCCGCGCCGTGTGCCCGCGCAACATATGCCCACTGCGGCACTGCGGAGGAGCGCCCTGGAGCGCCTGGTGGGCCGGACCGGTTATTGAATATTCATGTTCATCTCCAATTCTAGTTTCCGTTAGCTCGAACATGATGATGACCACCACGACCGAGGAGTCGGCAGCCTTCCAGCCCTACTTTGACTTTGACGTGCCCCGCAACCTCACCGTGACCGTAGGTCAGACCGGTTTCCTGCACTGTCGGGTGGAGCGACTCGGTGATAAGGATGTGAGTATTTGTCAAGCGGACACAGGCGGACAGGTATAGTGAACGTGCGCGGTCCGCACACCTGGACGCGGCTAAATATCCAAATGGTTTGCAAACTATTTGGAAATCACACGAAAATGTGTTAAGAACTCGTTAACTTCTCGCGCCAACTTGGCTCCACCGGATATATCCGAGGGAAAAAAGCTTATACCAGAAGCCACGCATGTGCGACCGGGGAGAATCTCTCACGTGCCAACTTTATCCACGAACTTCTTTGCAGGTGGCCTGGATAAGGAAACGTGACCTACACATACTGACGATGGGTGCTTCAACGTACACTTCCGATCAGCGATTTCAGGTGAGCCCTGGGCCCTTTGTCTGGCACCCGGCAAACCAACCGGCAGACATTTGCGGAGAGCAGCAAAAAAGTAATGACCGAATTTCGCCCCACATTTGGAACAGGTTTTACGACCGGAAAGCTCCGTCAATTGGACGTTGCAGATTAAGTATCCTCAAGTTCGCGACTCCGGCGTGTACGAGTGCCAAATCAACACCGAGCCGAAAATGTCCCTGTCCTACACGCTCAACGTAATCGGTAGGTATCGGGCCTGCCCTGCTAGGGGAAGCCAGGACGAAAAGAATCGAACCGGGCTTTAATTGCCAACCCGTCGGGTGACTACGACCGGGCGACCGGGAGCTACGACCAAAAAGTAGCTAAGTAGTGGCGACCGAAGCACTGCATCAGATTTGCATCCGTAATTCGTGCATTCGTAGGATTGTGGCGGCACAAAAAAACATCCTTTTGGCCATCCCTTGGTTTCGGTCCGTGTGGTCTGTGGCGCTGCGCAGAGCGCGCGCGCGCCGAGCAAAGTTCCGCACGAATCCGAATTCGAATCGAATTGAAAAATAAACCCATTCCCGGAGCCCGGAACCCGGAAAGTAACGGTTTTGCGACTTGCTCACAAAACGCAGGCACCGGTCCGTCGTGACTTCAATTAAATTCCGAACTTCGGTCGGTTGGAAACTTCGGCCGGTCGGTGCACTGAAGTCGAGTGGTGACTGTGTATGTTGGGCCGGGTCGGGTTAGCGCAGTTAGTTGAGGGATTTTTTTTATACGTTAACCTCTTACCACCGCACTGCTGCTGCTTCCCCGCACTATAATTGAGATTAAAAACTTTGATTCTTTGGTGGCCCCGTTCACTCCGTTCCAATTCACTTTGGCAACCGGCAAAGTCGGCAGAATTTTGCTCCTTTTGTTGATAAAATTTTGCTGCATAATGCAAAGTTGTACAAACAATTTTGTAATTCAGTTACCAAACTCACCGCGGGAACAACGATGGCCACAATCACCGGGAGATTATGGGTTTTCCTATTCCGGAGAATATCCGGACGACGTCCAGTGTCCCTTCTTGGGGACCATCTTTGTTATCATCGCATGTTAATTGCTGTTATGGAATAATGGTGGGTGGCACATGGTAGCAGCGCAATGCTGACCGGCTGGCAACGGACAGGATATTGAGTTTGAGACAGACAGAAGTACCCTCCCCCGGGGGGAGGACGCATCGACTGGAGTTTGTGACTCTTTTTGGACCCCCCCTAACACGGGGTCCTGGGTGGACACCAGCGATAGAGCGGACCCGGCGAACCGGGGGGGGGGCTTAGTTTCAATCCCTATAAGTGTCCTGTAGCTTCAGCCGTTCGCCGAATGACACGAACGGTATATCCATTACGGGTCACTGGCGAATCGTTTGGCGAAAGGATTAAAGCTGGCTCCGGACCGGAATAGGGATGTCCCTGCTAATCCGGGGCTCGAGTTAATGGAGATTAGTTGATAAAACTCGAATTCGTCAAAGACGCTGATAGTGGCGTGCGTGTGGTGGCCAAAAGTACCGAACCTAGTTCAGTGTCCGACCATCCAACCACATCCAAGGCCAGCGTTACGCAGTTCCCATGGGTAACGTTAGGTGTGAATCCATTTGATGGCACTCCCGAGCAGTAGTGTCGGGTAGCTGAACAACCTAATAACGGGGCCCGGTATTAAGTGGGCCGCGTGGTCCGCCGTGGTGATGTTTTCTTCACGCGTAATAAATTCGCAAACAAAATCATGACGTAAGTTTTCTGGCAAACATAATAAAGACAAACACCACCCAGCCAGCCGGTGGCCGAACGGCGACGAAGGCACACATATCCACCACTCTATCCTACGAAGCCACCACCGGCGGTGTGTCATCTGGTACACCATTTGCCGAAATGCACTTTGCCGAGAGCAACGTCCTCGGCCCCGAGTTGGAGACAAATATTTGCCCACGGCTCCGTTTTTTTGCTTCACCGTCCGGAGTTTATTTTGTGCATTTCTCGTTCGCAGACGAGTCGGCGAGTTTAGTTTTGGGCCCTTCTTCGAAGCGGTACCGATAAACCCCCGCCCCCAAAAAAAAGGCTCGATCCTGGAACCCGGTGGTCCTGTGGTTCCGGAAACTTTTCCGATATGAACCGTGGCGGTGGCGTGTGTGACCGTTTGAGGGCACCGTCTTTCTCGGCCCCCCCAGAATGTCCGTGGAATTCAATTCCCGTCCTCGGTGTATCGGGCAAAAGCCCAGAAGGAAACAAAACCCGAGAACAGGGCAACCGGGCAAAGTCAACAGCACATTTTGCTATTAGTGTGCTGACGAATTTGTGCACTCGCATACCCCACACGGACCACGGGCTCTGTGTTTATCTTGGTGTCCGTAAGTGATTTTTGCTTGGCTTGCCCGCGCACTGACAGGGAACTTTCAACTGACGCTAGCCGGGCCCTGATTATATGCGGGAGCCTTCCGAAAGCAACTTCCCCGATGGCGATGGCATTCCGAAATGGAAGATATTAATGTTTTTTTTTTGTTTTGTTTCGCGTGGTATTGTTTGTTTGGTTTCGTCTCCCCAGAGCTGCGGGCGCGAATCCTGGGACCGTCGGACATATTTATCAAATCGGGCAGCGAGATTACACTGGTCTGTGCCATCCAGCAGGGCCCACACGAGCTGGGTACCGTCTTCTGGTACAAGGGTAAGTCATGCCAGGGCTCGCGGCCTAGCCCCAGGGGCGGGGCCATGTTTCACAGGATCTCCGATAACCATTCCACTATGTTCCGATTCGCCCCCCAGGAAACACGCTCGTCGAGTCGTCCACGCAGGAAAACGACTATCTTGCGGGTGAAAACCGACGGATTTCCATCGAGACCGATTGGACAGACGTCCTGACGTCCAGGTAATAAGATAGGTGCAGTGAGGCGCGAAATTCGCCTGAAAAGGCACCACGAAGCTGGCGTGACTTCCACACCGGAAGATGTAGCTGTCTCCCATGGTGCGGCCTCCAGTGCCCAGAATCCCCAGACCCTACATCCTGTTGAAAAGCGATTGTTACCCGAAACTGCTTTCAAATTGCGGACCGGATTGTATTGCGCTTCGGTTGGCCCCGAGAAGAGGGCGTATAGTTTGTGGGCGTTACATTGGTTGGTTTGCCCGCGGAGGACCTTTTCCCTGGAGGACCCTGGGGCCACTTGTGGACCCCGTCGGACCGGCCCAGAAGTGGGCAGTAAGGCTTTTTGCCAAATTGAGGTTCCCCGGTGTTAGCTTTATTTTTATGTCCTTTTTGCGTATTTTATGTCTCTCTCTCTCTCTCCCTCTCGCTCGCTCAAAACACGCTGCGCTGGGCTGCACTCTGGACTGGACTGGGCGCACACAAACCCGCTTGGTGGAAAACGGTGGCCATTATCGGGTGGCGGTGAACGGTTAATTGCCGGAATGGTGCCAGATTAAGGATAAAGCGTGCGGTCCAGAGCGATACCGGCAACTATACCTGCGTCCCGACGATGGCCAAGTCGGCGAGCGTGTACGCTCATGTAATTAGCGGTAAGTAGCGTTGGATTTTAATTACCCATTCAGGCTCGCACAGATCCTGTAGGGAGAGGGTTTCTATTGAATGAAGCAGTCGCATTGGCGGCCGGTTTTTGGTTAGATTTACCGTGCGCGATGTCGCGCGATGTTGTGCCCGTTTTAAAGAAGTGCTAGTAGATGGCCAATCATTGGCCAGCCAGTCTGGCCGTACGCAGAGCTATTCGGGTTGCTATCCCGCTCTGCAACCATCGTGCATGAAGGTATGTTGTTTGTCCGACTGTTTGCTGTCTGTTTAATGTATGCAACTAAAACACCGGCGAGTCACATGGCGAAATGTCGCAGCGCACTCCGTAATGTATTCTGCTTGAAAACAACGAACCCGTTCGGTTTTTTCTTCCCGTCTTCCCAGGAGAGCATCCTGCGGCGATGCAACACAATTCAGCAGCATCGGACCCGCGGCCAGTGGTGCTGCACGCGCTGTACGTCCTTTTATCGCTTCTCGTGCTAATTCCGGTGCATCTGCCGAGCACGGGCCCGAAGATGATGAAGTCGTCCGGTCCGGGAGGGCACCGGCAGAAAGAAACCTGCACCGAAGGCAGCACCGGCAGCAGCTCATCAGAAGTGTCGATCGTTTTTTGCTGCAGTACCCACACTTTCCACGCGTACCCGAGCTAACAAGAACCGGATGCTGCCCAAGCGGACACAAATCGCTCCATCCGGCGATTGCCCGTAGGCGGCGCACTGTATCTCTAAGGATTCGTTCATTCGTTCGCCGGCAAGGACCTCACCTCCCGGCACGTCCCAATCAACACCCGGATCACCCTCACCTACTAGTTTCTTGCCTCTACTACCACTGTCTGTAGCGTAGCGGACGCAGCTAGATGAGTACTGTGTACAGCCATAGTTACGGGGCTCGTTCGGGAGCCGAAAAATTGCATTCTTAGTGAGAGTTTAGAAATGTCATACACTCCTTTAAAAAAAAAAAATAGACAAACTGAAAACTAAACTAATAACGCCGCTGGGAGGACAACAAATCAACGGGCGGAACCGACCGGGTGACGGTCGGGGGTCGGATTGAATTACATAAAACATAGCACGGTTCCTTTGTAGCGCACTGCGATGCTGCGGGCCGGAAGTGTGAAAAGCGTGTTATGATTTCTGTTTGTTTCTTCAATGCATCAAACAAAAGGGGAACGGGCAGCGATGGCCCTTAAGGCCATCGCCTGCAATAGAAGGCACACTGCATTTTTATGACCCGGTTGCACCAATTGTGAAGGCAGGAGAGCCACAACAGCAACAGAAAAAAAACGGTGAAAAAAGCATACACATTGGAACGGAACGGTGACGTGACACTCAATCCGATTGTGTTAGGGTTTTGTTGGAAGTAAAGTAATTGAGCAGACAGCATATCAGACATGAATATTTCATTGGTCTATGTGAATTTCCGAAAGAAATCCGGTCCTAAACAAGCCTACGAGCCAAATCGGGGCAGGAGATGCTTAAATCTTTCGCAAAGGCTAGCGATATCCATTAGCACCAAGTGGCGTACCAAAGTAGTTAATTAATTTGTCATCATCTCACCGCGGGACTTGTATCAGCCCCGGGTCCCTCCGAGGGGATCGATAAATTTTTGGGCCGTGTAAAACTTGCCACGTCCCGTGCCCGAGCGGAGTCAGGAAAGATCAAGTTTGGTTGATGTACTTTCTCTCGCCAAGAAGACTTTCGAACCAAGGCAGCGAAATGGCGCTACCCAGTGGCGCGAACTTCGAATTCCAATCGTCACGGGACGTCTGATTATTATTGCATGAACTAATTAAGGCTTCCGAAAACTGCTGCTGTATCCCCCAAAGGTAGCCAATCGGCAGCTGCCGCTACGTAGCGCCCATCCCGGATTCACCGGCAACGGCTGGCCGACGGTTCTATTTCCATACTTCACCGAGCAACCCTGAGTGTCGTCCGTGTCCCGAGATTAAAGATACCGAAATTTGTATCTTGAGTTTTTGCTCCCGGGAATGGGGCCTCATCGGCACGGCTCTCGACGTGGATTGAGTGGCCCATGTTTAAAAGAATGGTGGTGTTGAAAGGCCTTCATTAGCTTCGAGTTATTCCCAGCAACGATTAGATTGGAGCCCAACCAGTTCCGGATAGGAAGTACAAAGTTTACACAAGGTAAGTTATTCAAGTAAGAATTAAAAATTTATAAATGATCAGCTAAGGCTCCGTTTGTGAGCCCCTAAAAGTTACCGGGCTTCTTGTAGCCCGACTCACTGTGAATCTGGCCTGACCCAGCGCACTAGGAAATCCAATCCACTGATGCTGAGGCATTGTTTTTAGACCGGCGTAACCGGAGACTTATCTTCGCCGAAAGTTTGTAAAGCCGCGCAGGATCGGAACAGGGCCGAGAAGTGTCTACCGAGCAACACTCGGTGCGTTGGTTGATGGCATAATTTCAATTAATATACACCAAATGGACAAAGGACGGAAACCGGGCACCTTGTTGGCATGGTTTTCAGAATCTTTCCCATTGTCACTTGGCGTGGCGCAAATCTTGGTGGCCTCACGCCCGGTCCTGGCCCAAATACAAATAATTTCGTAATGCAAATTGTTGAAGTACTTGCCACATTCACAGTTGGGTGATTTTTTTCTCGCACACACACAGGGCGCCGTTGCGTAATAAGTAGTGGTGGACATCTTCGAATGTTCGGACCGGTCGCTGGTCCACTGCACGGCTTCTACACGGATTCGTCCGGATAGCGGGAAAATTCTCGAACGGACAGCCGCACACATCTCGCCGACTTCCACCAGCTAGAAAACGGGCACGGTAAAATGAGGTCACGAGGCGGGGGATGGGGGGGTACGGACTGCGGCACCACCGTGTCCACTTACCGATACCAGGGAAAAATGTGATCCCGCGCAATAATTAGAACGTTGCCGACGTAGGCAAGAATCTACGAATCGAGCGAAATGAGGTCTACGGTCAGTGGAGCGCCCCAAAATGAGGGCCCCCTGGAGCTGGGCTGGCCAAAGATAACTTACAACCAAAGACAGGAAGGAAATGGCCGCTATTTTAGCGATCTGCTCGGCGAATGGGTTGTGCTCGTAGTCCTGGAACCGTAGCACCAGCACGCTCACCAGTGTTAGCATGAAGCAAACAAACGACATGATGAAATAAATCATAAGATCGGACTAGGGGCGAAAGAGAAAAGGGCACACGCGCGGGAGCGAGATACGACAAACTTTGAAGTGAAACATTCCCAGGCTGGGTCCCTGCCGGGGCGCGAAAGGGGAGATCCCATAAACGTTCTTACCATCAAAAGGTTGCGATGGTCGGGGTTCCGGTACCATACCAGCACCGACTCGCAGCATCCATATCTGAAATGGAAATGAACGCATAAACAGAAACGGTTCGCATAATTTTAACCCCTTTTGGCCGTCGTCAGGCGGCTCTCTTCCAGCCAGCCAGTCAGCAGCAGCAGCAGCGGCAACATGGCTCTAGGAGATGTTTGGCTGCAGCGCTCACCTCAGTGCTTCATGGGTTTGAAATGTGTGCAAACACAGCTCGCAGCTGGTGAGTCCGGAACGGTTCAGCCACAGCTCCAGGCACTCCTGATGAACATACTTCATCGTACCCTTGCACAGGCACGGCGATATCATGCTTCGGTTCCAACGGCCGCCCATCGTCGTCGGCCCCACCCGAATGCAGAAAGAGAGACAGAAAGGCAGCATATTTTTAGTTTAATTGATCCGGGTCATCCGGGGGTAATATTGGCTGAAATGGATCGTTTGTTTACCGTGATTCTACGGCGGACCGACTTGGGACGTGCGACTAAATATTGGTTAATGTATGAAGAAAAACGTGCAAATGCAGCCTGAATTAATAAAGCTCATGCTGGGGCCCCGGTATGGCGTAATTGAAATTGCTCACACGGAGCGATGGCACGTTGGAAAACTAATCCGGAAAACAAATCGCATCATCAAAATAGGAACCGTCCGTTGGCCGATATTTTGCAATCGCACCAATTCGCGCGCGGGCCGCGCGGGCTACGCATGTTTGAAGTTTGGAAACACCGTGCACGGGGATTAATTTATCGGAGTACCACAGACAGCCGGGGAGGCACACCGGCCCACAGAACAGGAGACCACCACCGGACCAGACGCCGGGATAATTTGCATGTGGCAATATGCATCCAAACGGCTTTTATGCTTACCGCAGCACACCGATAACGCTGCCACAGTCGGCACAATATGTGGGCGATGTGTGTAGAGATAGAGTTTTTTTTTGTAGACCATCTGCCACAGCCCATCCCGCCGGCATCCTTACCTATTCTGCTCGTCGCTCGAGCTCTGACAAATGCGGCACAGCACCGAGTCCGTGCTGCTGGCACGCGATTCGTCAAATCGGCCCACTTCCGACTGCTGCGAGTCGGTTCTATCGATACCGTCCAGCGAACCGGGGCACTTCGCCGGCACGGCGTCTGCGACCGACGGAGTCTGCATCGGGAGGCTTGGCTTGATATTTCGAAATTGGTGCAAAATTCTAATTTGGTTTCGGCAAAATCAACTTAGCACAACACAGCAGCAGCACAAAAAAAATAAAAACGTTGGAATGTATTTATCAAACGGATACAATTTGAGTGCCTCCGCTACGTTCGAAGAGCCAAGGCATGGTGAATATTCAGAGTCGACGGGTGCTTTGATGTCACACACTGTGTTTTGGGTGCGCATTGAAATTGGATAGCTGTGGTTGCTTAGTTCAACCGAATCTCGAAAGCCGTTACTGGCGACCAAACTTTCCGATCACACATAGCACAGGATTGTGATAAAAAAGTGATGGGCCCGGCTTATCTGACGGCAAACCATTTTCTGATATCACGCCAAAAAAAACACAACAAACTAGGAGCTAGCAGGATGATTTCGTATTTGGCTGTTAATGTTGGATCAATTTTCCAACGAAAATGTTTCACATATATTTCGCGTGCGGTTTGCACGGTTAAAAGGTGATGATTTTGACTTGCAAGACTAAGAGCGACCTGGACAGCCGAAAAAGGTTGATGATGAAGAATCGGCAGCATTGCTCGATCGGAATGCATGTCAGGGAATGATTAGAAAAATGTCTTATGGGTTCCACATGAATTGAGAAAAAGTGACATTGAAAGAAGGAAAACCATTTGCGAAGTTCTACTTGCGCGGCTGAAAAGAAAGGGGTTCTTGTACCGAATCGTCACTGGTGATGAAAAGGGGAGTTATTACAAGAATCCTAAACGCAAAAAGCCCGTGATAATGCGTGGTGAACCAGGTTCATCGCAACCAAAGCGAAATATTCACTGCGCAACGGTTATGCTGTACATATGGTGGGATACGAAAAGGGTGGTGCACTATGAGCTTTCAGATCGTCATGAATTTATTGAAATACAATCCCATCAACAACAATTACTGCATTTGAAGCAACGCTTTGGCCATAAAACGACGAGAATTGGATAGAAGACATGATATGCTGAGTTTTCTAAATGACAACGCTCGACCTCACATTGCAGAACCGGTTTAAACGGGTCACTTCTTAAGAAAGTATTAAAAAAAGGGGCTCTGAGGGGATCAAGATGAGAAATTCTATCGATACGAAATCGAGGTACTACCTAAAAACGAGTCGAGCCGAATAAAAACCGCAACAATTAACTTCTAAACCTAATAATAAAAGAATTACTTCAATCAGTACTCGATTTAATGTTGTTGGCATCTTTTGTTGCTCAGAGTTGAGTGCTTTTTTTTCGGCGATTCAATATTGCAATTTAACCATCCAATAATAAAGGGGAAAGCAAACCGTGATGTCGATCCTTTTAACCCATTCTATCGATAAATTACGGCTGGATGTGAAATGGATTTTCTTGAGCTTGATTGATTGACAGACTTGATGGATTGCTGCGCGGTGCCTTACGCCAGAAGTTGCCCCACCCCAAGACGTAGAACGCCTTTGGCGTACCACGCTTGGGGCTAGAAAAATAATTAAATTTAATGCACTTCACACAAATACACAACGCTGGGCCTGGCCAACGCTCGCTGCACCATGGGTTTGATTGTAACAAAAGGATTGCACTACAGTTCAAATGGCACTGCCACGTGAGCAGCGAATAATACGCACTACAGCATTCCTTCAGCATAATTCGCGTGCTCCTTTTATTGCTCCACTGTTTGGCATTCCTTGTTCGGAACCTGAACTCACTCTTGACACCCTCAGCCTTTGGAATGCTGATCCTTAATTGGATTTCGCTGCCGATAATACGGCTTCAAGTTGGTTCCCGACTTCGCTGCATGGCATTTCGACTCGGAGCCGTTTGTTTGTCAACGCGCACGTGTGGCATGGCCCGGATCGAGGAGCTAAGATTGCACAAGTTAAATAACGTGCGAGTGCGCGTGTGTGCGCGTGATGTGTCTAATAGTTACGGTGATTGTTTTCCGCGGGAGAATCGCACGCACGGCTTTCGCCACATTCGCACGACACGCTCCGGCTGCTGACGGAGAGCATAAACTGCGTGCTCAACAAGTTTTTTTGCCTTGCTTTTTCGCAGCAGCCGCAGGCTGTTGCATAGGAACTTCGGCGCAGCACACATTTGCATAACGTAGTTTGTTACAGCAGGCGGCGCACTATATTTGCTCTAAATCATGGGCAAAGGTTGGCAACATCAAATTTCGCGCTTTCGCGGACCTGTTACATCTATCTCCATTTTATGTATTTACAGGGTGGCAACGTGAAAGTGAAACAATTGAATTATGTCATAAAATCAGATTTTTTTTCTTTCTTCTAGCTGTTTTAATAACGTGTTACAGTATGTGTACAATGTGCTTAGTTCAATTCAAATTTTTCGGCTTTGTGTTTGATTAGGGCAAGAAGTCGCTTTTTGAAAGCATTACACTCCGCACCCACGACTTCGTTCGGCATTTAATCCCAGGTGCATTTATACGCAGGTGCTGAATCCTGTTGAAAGCAAAAATCTTCATCTCCAAGAAGGTCCTTGGCACAAGGAAGCAAACGGCTTCTGATAACGTTTTGCAAGTAGTACTGCTTGTTGATTTTCATGACCCGATCAACGAATAACAGTGATAGTTTCCCATTTGCTGATATTGCTCCCCAAACCATCCTAGCTGTTGCATTTTGGTACCTCTCGACTCCTCTTTTATTGCCTGGTATATCACGAAGACTTCCGCCATAGACACGATCATTTTGCTTGTGGCCTCTAAAGTGAACAATTTTTCATCCGAAAAAATTATGCTGGGAGCAGCATGCGTCTTCAGGAGCATCCGAGATCTGGCAACCATGTCGGCAATATTTTTGCGAAATAATCCATGAATCCTCTGCTTCTTAAAAGGACTATATCCAAGATACTTTTCGATTACTTTTTCGCATGGAGGTGTGACTCATTTTCATATCACGTGCCATTTTTCTTCCCGAGTGGGCCGGATTTTATCGAATACGCTCATTCACCGTTTTGATTACCGCTGAAGTCCGTACAGCCCGTTTTCTTTTTCGGAACAAATGTACCAGTTTCCTTGAAACGTTTGATGGTTCTGCACACGAATAATCTGCTCAAGTTCAGATGTTTCTCCTCATCTGAATGTTTGTGAGGTTTTGAAGATGCAAGATCTTGATTCCATGGGTTTGAAAAATTAAAATGATTGGGTTGAAAAATTAAAATGATGGGTACTCGAATGAGTTTATCATTTTCACGTTGCCACCCTGTAATCTGTTTTGCGATACTCCTTGTGTTAGTGCAGAACCGAATTCTTGGGAAAAAGCTTGCACCGGCAACAGTTTTCATCTTGTTTTTGCTATGAAAAGCAATTGCACTAACACAAACAATAGTATACCAGCATCAAGCATCGGGGATAAACCAATGCAATTAGAAGTTTGTCCGAGATCGAGTGGCGTTCAAAAATTTAATTAATCGAAAAATCAATCTCTGGTCGTCGAACCCAACCACCCCCACCACCACCGGGACGGTGGGACGGTGGGAGAACACAGAACCGGATTTGGGCCGACTTAAAATTGCATTACTTTCGCGGCTGGCGAATGTCAACGCTGAACCTGAACCCGCCGGCCGCCGGCTGAGCTCACTCTAGAAATTCAATTTCCCGTAACAATCCGGAATTGCTCAATTTTGCGTACAAGCAACAATAGGCGCGTGGCCCGAAAGGTGCCGGTGCCGGTAGCGAGGTATGGCAGTCCCGGCAAGATATCCATCAGCTTACAGGGCTTAGAAGCGATGTCATAACGAGAAAATGAAATGTTGATTTCGTTGATTCTGTTCACTGGCGCGGTCGCTAAGCGCGGTGGCAGGAGCGTTTTGCTCTCTGTTTTACTTCTGCTCTGGGATTTCCCTGTGCATAGGGATTGGGGATTGGACGAACAAATGTACTCTAAACTTTGTGTTAAGCAATAGAAAGAACCGTTCGCCGGGCGGCTGCTAAAGCTGAAAGGGCAGCTGTAATCAGATCATTTTCTCTTGATTTGACACGTGATGTACTGCGCTGCGAGTGACGCGCAACCGGTGACCGTAGGGCGAAGCTTCCGCCAAATCCGGCTACCCAGCTCACTCGAGAATGGGCCCACGACCGGGACATTCCAGAGTCCGACGAATAACGGTCAATTCTCGGGAGAAAATTCCCTTAACGGTACACGCTGGTTTTCGCATTATCCGATTGCTGAGATATTTGGGTCCGTGAACATAATGAAACACGTGCCACATTAAAGTGACATGCTGGAGGTTGTGTAATGCGCTAGGAAAATTCTAAAATTACTAAAATGTGTATCAATTTGCCCAACCAATTCTTGTACTTTTTTCTGTTTGAGTTAATTGAGCGCGTTTTAAATTACTAGATAATGTTTAACTTATCTAGATTTTCTTTCACAATTATGTTTGAGCGTATGTTGTAGCTATTTGCGGTTTTGTTTGATTAATCCCCACCATGGTCCCAGTGTGATTAATAATTAAATTTTAAACACACCAACTTGTGCGACACGTATCGGGATTTGGGGTAAATGCCATGTGCCATGCAACATTGTCGCTGGCGTCAGTAGTAGTTTTTAACCAGACAGGCTAGACCGAAAATTCTATTCCAGTCCAACCAAAGCGACGCACGCACGCAATTTATCTAATGGATTTCGGTGCCGAGCCCCAGGCCCAGCAAAAACCACATATGGTTTGCCTGCCACTTATACACACTCGTTATTACTTTGAACACTCCGAGCACACCGCCACCGTTGGTGCGCGTCGAAAGAAAAGCTCCTTCCGGGTGGCCCCAATTCCAGGACGTGCGTTCCCCAGCACCCCAGTAGCCACCCCGGCAGCCGTGCATAATGTTGGTGGCACCACCCGGGTGCCCGAAGATAAACTTGCACTTGCGGAAGCATCGAGCCTTTTTTTGCGTTGCGCAAATTGCAAAATAAATTTTCCTTCAACTCCGCCCATGGGGTGGCCGGGCCCGGTGTCGTCCTTGCCGTCCCAGGACGACACAGGAGCGGGTGCGGGTGCGTTGGATTTTAAAGTGCCCGTACTCATCACATACGAACGGCCGTCCTCTCGGCCCGTTATTGGGTCCTCGGAAAGTGTGTCCTGGTTTCTGTTACCGGTTTCCTTGTTACCTTTTGTGGGCAACAAACGCACATACACACGAACAGCAACACACGCCCACAGGCGGCATTTGTGTTGGTTGCCAAGTTGCTGCAAGTGAATAGGCTTGGCTGGTATGGTTCCGGGTCTCTTCATTGTTGCGCTGCCGCGTGCTGCCCGCTCCGGTACTGCGGTTATGTGGCGGTGCATCGGTGCAGCTCGCCTTCACATATATTGCCGTGTGTCTCATTGGCTCGTAAATTATGGTTGGCAAAACAAACACCACCGGCGGAAGCCAGATAGATGCGGGAATGATATACATATGTTCGCCGGGCGCCGGGCTTAGAAAACAACATACAAACGCTAGCTGCTGCTCGTGAACATCAAAACCGTAGCATTGGCGAACGGTCGCATTATGAGCTGCAGCGTGGCTTCTTTTGCTCCTACTCCGGCCGGCAATCGGAGTCGGGTTTGTGTCGACGTCAACGTTTGTGGACCCAAACCGCAATTATAAAATATGCAGCCGGCCCTGAGCAGGCTCAGTCAGGCTGGCCGCCGGTACAGTTGTGGTTCCGATTCCTAAAACTTTTACCCACCACGCGCGCCCCCCCCATTTTAAAGACATTTGATGGCTGCTTAAAGCACACGCCGAGTACAAACACAAAACTGTGCTTTCTATTGTGCTGTAAAAGCATTTCCCACTCATTTCTTTGTGGAGAAAGAGGCTGTTGAGGCCCCCGCTCGCCCCATTGAAGCGGTTCGACTCGAGGCCGAGTGTTAGCAAATGATCATGCTTTATTCAAATTCATTTTACACTGTGCCGGGACGATGTGCTCAAATCCCATAATGAGCCGTGCCGTCATGCGGCCAACATGCAGCGCCACGAATGGATTCGCGGAACACAATTCGGTGCCCTGCTCACTTTCGGTTCATATATCATTTCAGTTTCATTCATTAGCACCTTCGCACCAGGACGAGCTTTTAGCTGTAATGTCGAGCCATTCTTCATCCGCCACGTCCGTCCATTTTTCAGCACGCCACCCACGCGGGCGAGTCGTCATTTTTTGTTTTGGTCCAAGGAAGAACAGCAGCAGCAGGGTCTCACAGCATGAATCATGGTGCCACTCGCCACCCAGAACCGGGCACAATGTGTACAATGTATGGTTCTTACAATACAAGGGAAACCCGTTACTTCAGTGCCGCAGTTGAAGATTTCTGTGCCCTGGTGACGGCCCTACTATTGACGAAGGGCGGGGCGTGCGGCAAGAGCATCTTTGGACACAGTTTCCTAATTACATCAAATGATGGTGCACTTGACTAGCGTTGGCTTCTTTCGAGCACTCACCGAAACGGATTAGCACGTGGCACGACGACAGGGCACATGGCTTGCGGCACCATGCACAACATATTGATGGAAATGATTACAGAGGTCCACCCTTGCCTGGCCCCGACCCAACATCGTGCCTTATTTATCATCTTATTTACTCGGCTCGTCAGGACATGACTGGGGCGTTATTTGCGCAGGTTTCGTTTGATTAAAGTGAACTTTAAGCTGTTCTTCAATTAGTACTAGTGCCATCGACACCGATCCTTCCGTCGAAAGCGATCCCCTGGCCAGCGTACGACGCGATTGCCGGCGGGCAAGTCGGTCCTGGCGAAGGCCAATCCTCGCCTTTAATGTTCGCGGTCACTCCTCACACGTCCGGTGCGGGTTTCCGTATGGGAGATTTTTTTTTGCCTTGTAATACCCAATCGCCGCTTCTACGCCCCATCGATCGATACCCACCCTCAGGCGGGAGTAGGAAAAAGAGACCGAGAAAAAACCATGAATCAAATCGATGCGGAAGTACCTGGTTTCTGGGGCCGCGGGGGGCGTCTTTAACCTACCAGCGTCTAATAGTTTCAAGTTCGCACCAACGTCCCCGGTGGCTCTTAATCCACGTTTAATTGAAACGGTTTGTTTTATTGCCTGCCCGAAGTTCTGGCGCATTGATACGGTTACAGGGAGCTGCAATAAAACTCTACCCACAACTGATGGGGGCTAAAGGATTTCGAAATGATAACCTGCGCACCGATTCTTTCCGCACCTGGCAATCATTAGTTGTAACGGTGGCGGTGTTTGAATAGAGCGGGCAAAATCAATTTCAGCTGGAAGTCCATAAATCATTCGCTTCCGCTTGCCGCTTTCACCGATAGAGTTTTAGGGACACCCAACTCCCCCCCCCGGGGTGATAATGTTTAATCTCGTAGCGCGTGAGCTTCAATTTATTAATGGGTTCATTTATCATTTTTTGACCAGGGCCTGGGCTGTAGAATCTCGAAAATAAATCTCGGATATTCGGACACCGTTGACCGGGTGCCGTTGACATTACGACTGTGGAAACCGATCTTAATCCGTCCCGGTGGTTCCGTGTGACGTCATCAGGGTGACGCTCCAAAACTGTGATGCGTACACATTTTGATCACGTCAATGGCGATGATTTTCGCTGCGAAAGCATACACAGCAAAGTGACAAAGAACTTTCTTAACGAACAGGGTTGAGCTTGTTTGCTCAAACATAGAAAAGATCTAGATATACCCAGTGCGTGAATTAAGCTTTAGATACTATTGACAAAATTTCGATGACTTCGATGTTTACCAAATGACTGATCAAACATGACGCCACACGCAGAGCTAGTCTTGAATGTATTGGATTCGAAAATGTTTTTGTAATGACAAATAAATAAATAAAACTATTCCATAGAAGAGATTATTTCTGGTTATATGGCTGTAGGACTACGCTCAGTGTGTCGAAAATGTTACAGGTTCGATTTTAACTAATCTATTTAATCTACTATAAACGTTTGCAAATGCAAATCAATCTAAGCTAATCAATCTAAAACCATTCGTAAATTGTTTTGAAACATTCACCAGCAACTCCATTCCTGTGTAAGGCTCGGTGATACACAAAAATATTGCATAATTTTGATAATGCATCAAACGCGTAAGCAACAGATAGAGAACGTGATGTGCTTTGGTTGTGAAAATGTCACAAAATGCTGGCCTTCCATCCCATTTTAACTTTTGCATTGCCCTATCTTTTCAAAAGAATCATCTACATTTGCTGTATATTTAACATACCATTGAATGAGGTGGTAGGTTTTGCATTTGAAACTCCAAAAAGAAGGCACATTAAATTCGTGAATAAAAAAAAATCTCGCACATCTCTCAAACCATCGATCGTTAGTGAAATCAAGAGTAGTGAATCTTCGATTTTGTGGGTATCTCTACCGTTGTATAATTATACACTTGAAGCGTTTAAAAGTTTATTAGTAGTTTTGGTCTACTATAAATTATTTCAAAAGATGTCTGTCAAAAGAGAAAGAACTTCTTCGTGCGGTTCAATATCGAACGAACATATCAAGAAGCTAGTTTTATATCAAAAACCTAGTCTACAATTAGCTGCCAACACCATTTTCTACGATGTACACCGTAAATGCGTGAAGATGGTTCAACGGTTATGCACTTCATGGCCAGTAACGATGGTCGTATAAATGGTTAAGCCCGCAAGACCAACAGCCAACTCACAAGGCCATGATTTGCACGCTCCTGGCGGAAACGCATCCTCAGCGCACTCGAAACAACAAATGCGAACTCGAATCCCCATTGTACGAATCGCCGTGCTCCGTACGTGCCGGGCGAATCTGAACCAAAGGGTCCTTACATAAGGTTATCATTTCGAGCCCGACCGGGCAGGCGGTCATACGGGCATAGTTTCGTGTTTTCCAAACCCTGCAGCGGATTCGAGGTGAATCCAATTTGATGATGAAAATTAGTTCCTCCCTTGATTTTGTTTGCAGTTTTCCGCACCCGTTCCCGAAGAACGTTCTTCGCAATCTTCGCACACCTACGCATCAGCACGTCCCAGCATTAATTCCGGGCCATGCTCTGTCCCTCGCCAAAGAGGGACGCGCAGACACTGCGCCCGGGAAGTGCATTTGCCCTAATGTCTCAATGGGCCGCCGCTCCGATGGGTATCGTCGGATATCTTTTCTGTGCCGGTTCGGAAGATGAATTTCTCGTCCGGTCCCACGCAATTCTAGCTCGCGTGCCTGTGTGAAAATATTTATTCAACATTTCACCACGGAGCCCGCACGGAGCAGGTTTCCGGAGCGGAACGACAATGAAGGCAGTACACGCATTGTGCGACCGTTTCGTCTACGGGTGGAAATCTTTTTGGAGTAACAATGCAGTGCGTCACGCCGGGCTGGTCCTGGCTTTGACCGTCATCCTTGTCGATATCCATCCGACGTCGACCGCAGTAGGCCGCAGTACATTGACATGAGCCCTAGCCCTTCCAGTAAGTACACTGTGAAGAGACTGCTTCCCGCTGCGGTTCGACGGTATTCGAGATTTGTGTTTGAGCTGCAGACACGCTCATTTGTTTGTTCAAGCTGTCGCCAGCAATAAAGACAAGTCCTCGCAATTTTAAACCTCAGCACATAAAACATTTATGAATGTAGAGCTCAAGGGTTTGGCCCGCTTTTTCCCGCATCCGACAGCGACAAATGGTGCTTCCAAGTACGAGTATGCCATCTGCGAGGGACCTCCAGCGCCCGTCATCGCCATCGGTACCGGAAACCTTTCGCTGCCATGTACGTGAGATGTCATCAGCGCTTATGACACGCCATTATAATCCTCGCTCCAGCATTACCAAAATGAGCGTCGCAATTGCAATGCTCCGGAATCTCGCTTTCGGATAATGGCGGAGCAGGGATATTGGCTAGGCGTGGCACATAATGGAGACACATAACAGGATGCTTCAAACAATTTGCTCCAATCAAGTTCAAAACGGAAGTAGAAGTTTTCGCCAGTAATGTCGTGGAAGCGTAACATCAAGGAAGGAAAGGGAATTTTAGAGGAAAGAAATGGGCGACATTTTGCCAAAAGAAACAGTTTGCGCCAACGCTGCTGCTTCCAATCTGAGTGCACAACAGTCTTGTTGGGTACCATTTTTGTTGCTTCACAATTCGATGGTGGCAAACATTGATACAACTAGCGAATTATACGTAAAAGAATTTTGAATTGATTTCTTCCATAAGTGAATTTCGGTACGCTTTGAAAGAAGTGTGAAAACTGATCAGTCACTGGCGCACACAATAGAGACGCGTGTCTGGCGCCACTTCAAAAAATCGCTCTCATCACTTTTCAAGCGCAGGTTTTTGTGACTGTCAAATGCTAACAAATTGCGTCGATGACACTTCCAGTAGACACTTTTGCGCCATTGTAGTCCTTCGCAGGAAGGCGGCACTCGTTCTCGGGGGAGTCGTGTATGAGAAGAAGCTCGCATCCCGTCGGCAGACGAAACCGCACCACATTGCAGCTGCATTTTCAATTGAAATTAGCACAATCCAATAAATTTTGCGAGTTATTAGTTTGCGCCAATGAATGCAATTATCGAAATTTCTGGGAGTGGCCCGATGATGTCCGCCAAGAAGATTTAATCAAAGCTTTTGATTGTTTGATCATCCAATTAGTGAAATAATTGCCCTCAGACCAGGTAAATCGAATGGAAACCAACACTTCGGAGGCCGGCCACCCGACGTAGGCACATTAGACGCAGTGTTTTAGTGCGCTGGTGGGTAATTTAATTTGGATTCGGTTGTGGCAGTTTTATGCTGGCCGCAGCGTAACGCTTTATTATGAGCAAATATCACGCATGCGGGGCGCGCTTGTGTGGACAACCGGTTAGACCGGTTTTTCTCCATATTCGCCAGCGTGGCAAGGATATTGTTTATTTGTTGTTCAAAAGAGCTTCACCTATCTTGTGCTGCAATTAAAACAAAGAGCATGACTGCAATTTTCGTTATCGTTGTGGCTCAACAGTAACGACCATCACTGCGCTTGGTGTTGGTTCGATAAGCGTATCGCATAATTGTTTTTAATTAAAGCTTTTGAAATTAGAATGATTATTAAAATAACACCTAATGTTGTTATTTGTGTCAAAAAAAACTGTCAAGAGTTTTTGCTATTTATATGCTCCTTCCATTGATAATCCATTTTAGAGCTCAAAATACCCCATTAATGAAACAACCATGCGCCTCCATCGCTACACAGTAAGTTCGTGAGAGTGTGAGGGATATTGCGAAGCGTAAAATTAATTATTGTAAAACACCGAACCATTAGACTGGCGAAAAGTTGTATCGTGGCGTCACTGGGAACTGTCACAGAGAACCCTTATGAATAAGCTCATTTTGATGGCGTTGTTAACGATTCTAATGACCCTTCTCACTACATTCAATTCTGTAACCAATGTTGAATCATAAGTTCACGTTGAGATGTTACGATTTTATGTTTATAAATAAATAAACTATGTACAAAACATCCAATAGAGTAAAAACCTTGCATGTACGTCCCTTCGAAGTACCCGTGGGACTGTGATTCTGTTCGGTTTACCTTCGCTTCTTTCGTGTGTTTTTGCTTAATTAGATATTCCGTTACCTTTACGTCATTCAATTTACTAGTTTCCGTTGACAACAAGATAATTTAACTACAAAAAGCACTTACGAATTTAACCGAACGGAAATTTCAGACAGATGCCATTAACAGAGATTCCTTGCGCCGGTAAAAAAAAGTATTGTTTTGTTGGGATTTAAAATTAGTTGGAAACAGAAAGGTACTCTCGGGATTAGCCAGTAACCAGTAACTCGAAACGCCAGTGGCAGAGTTGATAAGAGGCTTAGATCAATATTTAATAAATTACAAAATGTGAGAAAGGTAATTAGGGACAGGTGCTATAGTGAAATGTAAGTAAAAAATAATGGACAAGGGTAAAAATAAATCGTACCATTGCAACTGTGTAGAAAGGACTGTGAACCGAATACATTTTAAAGTCATCCAACAGACACTTTCAAAAGCTATAAAATGTTCATTTTATTTACTGTATTTCCTTTTAATAATCATACCAGAATAATAAAGTAAGGAGTACCTTTTGCGAATTGACTATAAAAGTCAATCAATACTTTTACTTAGTGTTCTCATTATGGATGGTGGCAATGGCATTCGATGGCATCGGTTGAAAACCATAACGATCCGCTCGCTTTTGGGTCTGTTCGGATGGGATTGAAGTGTGTATACGTCGCTCATGCATGAGGGACGCACTTTGCCGAAAACACGTTTTGCAGGTGAATTATAGCATCGTTAAGATTATTATAACCAGCTCATGCCGAATATTCTTCTTGAAAAATGTATGTTAATGTGTCTTGCATACATATATGATGCCCATAACGCGGTTCCTATAACGGTTGCGTGGTTCCGCTTTCCCTCTTTGGACGAATTTTTATATAACGACGGAGGCGCATGGTGTCGGCGGAAATCCAGAAGGGAATCGGATCGATTGAGATGGTGGTGTTTTTCCACAAACCCATAAAATAAAAGAAAATGAAAAATATGCCTTTTGAATAATAACATAGATTGGTAATAATCTGGTTTTGGCAACAGATAATTGTTTTTGTCTTTCTCTCTCTGGCAGTTTGTTCAAAACGATCGGTCCAAAGTCATCTGGATTAAGCAATTTACCTTCATAGAATAACTTGCGCTTCCAATTTTGTGGATTGTTCTAATTCCATTTTGTGCCTATACTAGTTTTAGACATGAAAAGAAATTAATTTGTTTCTTTTTATGATTATGTGTTCAATTTTTCGATTCAATGTTTAAATTGTTTCATCTGTAATATGAAAAAGCTTTTCTCAACATACACATTTTAGAATATAAAATACCTACGAAAAACATTATGTAGTTCTACAAAATATCAGTTGGTTTTTGCTTGAATTCTTTCTTTGGTAGCCAGTTATACCGTTCGCATCTCCGGAGTAATTGTAGCACCGATGTCGAATGCTACTTTTCTATTTTTGCATGGTAGGGCATCCAAGCAGTCAAAAACTAGTGAATCCACTACGGTCACGTCATATGACCATATGAACAAAACAAAAAAAAAACTAACTCAAATACCTGAATGCGAAATATGCTAAACTAACAAGGAGGACCAAAACCAGCGATCGGCCAAACAGTTGGGTAGTTTTTTTACCGTCCACAAAATAACGAACCATTCTGGGGTTGGAAAAGGTACTTCCGCTTTCCAATCGACGGTAAGAGGGGCCCCGCTTTGTTTAGACTTACGTTGTGTCGGTTTTTCTCCACCATATTCCCAATTCGACTATGACTCACTTTGCCAGTTTGACATTTTCTGAGGAACTCGTCACGGCAACACATCAAGCCAAACTGGAATACGCTCCGGTTGTGTGAAGGTTTGGATTCGCCCGAATCGCCCGTTGAAGTGCTTTCGAAAATACGGTACGTTGGTAAAAAATAACGGAAGTCAGCAATAATTTCACGCTTTATCGCACATAGGTTACGGCGTGAGTTCCGAGAGTTGGGTGTACAAAAAGTTTGCTTAAACCCTTTCATCCGGCCAATGTTTGTCGTGTTAATCTTGGCATATCAACGAAGTCCTAAACCTACATCGCGAATCCTTCATTCTGCCTTATGGCAGAGTTTCGATTTTTTCCACATTTGACAATGAACCTTTCCTGTGAGTGGTACCGTATGAAAAATGAAGATTTGACTAAAGTGATGAAATCACCATTATATAAAGGCACAATTTCACTTTTTTGTGGTTTGTTGATTTTTATTGATTAACCATGATGATAACTTAATTTAATGCAATTTCATGTTATGTATTTAAAATATTTCTATAATGAAGAGATAAGGCGAGGACTGTTCGACGGTTGCTGGATAAGTAAGTAAGTAAAGAGGTAATGTGAAACCAGTTAATTATGTAGATAAATTAAAATTTGTTCTGAAGCAAGTCGAACTTAATTAATTATGCGGCATGGAATTCAATATGCTGATATTTTCTGCTCGCTCTACCTTTGCAAACATCAATCATAAAAGGGTGTTCTGAAAAGTATTTTTTTAAATTATCGTTTGACTGAAACTAGTGTATGTTATTTAGTTTCAACAACACGTTCGGTATTGTGCACTAGCGATTTAATGAATACAAAACCCTCTTTGGCAAAGAGGTTGTCCATAGGAAGCTCTGTAAGACTTTTGAACTTTGGACAGCTAAGAAAGGCAGACTCGCTTATAAATCCGAAAAAGATTGAACGCATGGTTGTTTGATAAGACGATACTTTGAGTTGTTGCCTTCGTCGCGGGTCTTCAGAGAGACTTCATTACAGCGGCGAAGCTACCAGTTTTATCTTGTACCACTTCATCTTTTGAATAGAAGAAGACAATAAAAAAATATTCCTCACCATGACATAACACTCGTCTTTAATGATGGATAAGCCGCTGAACCTACTGCTGTAGATGCCACATAGCATATATTCTCTTTCAAGTCTAGGGCAGCACACATGGAGAAAAGCCATCAGATCTTCCTTTCTTACACGCTTTCCGAGCAGCTTTTTGGTATGCCTTTCAAATGGTGCGTATCGCGAAAGAACAATGTACATTCCAGGGTTTTATTATTCCCCATACATCATTTGAACCATCGATACGCCTTTTTGTAATACGTCGCTGTGCTGTCATCCACAATTATTTCTCTTCATTTCGTTGCGGTCACCATTTGTTATGGCAATGATTTTCTAGATGGCCTTATACATGCTTAGATCCTTCACCGATATATTTTTAGCTGGGAATTTCGGTTTTATTATAACTACACTTTTGTGAGTAATGTTTACTGTATTCATATTGTCCTTAGAGTTAGAGTTTGTTAAAAAAAACGCATCGATCGTTAACAATCGTTCAGAGCCTTCCCCTCCGGAGAATGGTTGATTTTCCAATACTTTTCTTTTGCCGTCGTGGGCATCATTTTTAATAATTCATAGACATGCTCCGTAGATTTTTCATGATCCGTAAAAATTACATCCATTATCGGAGTTCCCTTTCTTAATTTCGCAGACCGGCTTGCTAGCAGGTGTTGTGGGGTGCGTAGATTGTGGGTTCGCGGTGGGTATTCTTTCCTAACACGTGTTTGGGCCGTGTTTTAGCTATCATGGACGGTGGACCTTTGACGGTGGATGATCATACATATTTAAAAAAGCCCCAAACTACACGTATGCTAATCGTTTCCTAAACGCATAAGCTGATTTTATGAGTACATAATAATTCATAACAGTATTTAATTTATGAATAATATTTTCCAAGGCTGGGCGATTAACAACAACCGTGAAGTTTACCATATTTTTGTTTGCGCTTGTCATGCATAAGAAGAACAAAATAACAAAAATAACGTCTAGCCAAGCGAATATGATTTTTCGAATCATACGAGCTTCATGAATTTTAATTGGTAACGCGTAGTTCACGGAAGGTCCTCTCGTTAAAGAAGAATTCCTATTCAGCATTTGCAGTTTCATTAAGATTGACAGCACATCAACACCGACTGGCGTTAAAATACTGCGCCATCGCATGTCTCTTTTTCACGGTTCGATAAACTTATTATTCCGTACAAGCTCAAGCTGGAGCTCGAGAATGTCAAGGCAAGTGTGTTACGGAGCTGAGCATGTACAAAGTTTCGACCAAACTTCCGACAAAGACTGGGAGTATGGCCAAACCATGTGCATGTACATTTTTTGCCGAAACTTCGAAACTTCTACTGAACTAGAGAAAATAGTTTCTCCGGAATCTGGTCCGCAGGGTTTTCTCATAGTAAGATTTGAAGTAAAGTTGAGTGAGGTATCTTTTCCAGATAATGGTGTTTTTCGTGACCTTTTTCAAAGTTAAATACCATTGCTTTCAAAGTGTGAGGGTGAAAGTGAAAAAAGTACCTCAATCTTTTCACCAAATGAAAAGTAGAACCTCAGAGAATGAACATTAAAGGATCGGATTTGGATGGTTCGGCCAATGCCCTGGCAGTGCTTTGGGTAAAAGGTATTGCACTTCTCCTCACAGCAGGTGGTAAAATAGGTGCCAAGATTATACCACAATTTCACAAAGCAATATGTTGGCTCTCTGCGTCGAGCTTCAACACCGTTCGTAGGTGCCAATTCGTGCTGTAGGGCTATAATTGAGCGACGGTCTAAACTAAGCGACGAATGAACAAATACTCTACTAGATGAAATAAATCTACCGATTCTCGGAAGGTTCAAAATTGTAGAAACAGAAATATGGTACGTCGTCCACCTAAACGGCTACCGTGGACCAATATTCGCGATACATTTACATTACATTCCTTAGACGCTATCATAGTAAATTATAGTTGGACTCGAAAACTTCGTATGATTTTATACTGCATGGAAGCAAGTTGGCACCATTTAAAAATAGCAAACAAAACAAATACAGGGTCAAATTGTTGCTGTGAAGTTGAAAAATGCTCAAATTTTCAATATACTTAAATAACTTATACTTATAAAAACATTAAGTTTTGTTTGCTATAGATTGTAATATTTTAGTTGGGGAACTACAAATTTAGCATATAGAAGAGTAATTGTCTGCTAAAGATGATAGGCAGTCTAAGTGTTTTTTTAAACGACTTCCAGACGACCTATCAGTTATGACCTTTCCACTGACCCGACTATGGTTTAGCCGCACGGTATGTAGGGCGTGTAAATGGCGCACAGCGCTACGATGGAGAGGGTAATGGCTTTTAAATAGGGATGATGAAAATGGGGTCGGATTTCTCTTCAAAGTAATTATCTTTTCATAAACACTGCTTATTTCCATAACATTTGTTTAATCGACCGTCTGACCGGCCAAGACTTCACAGCGTATCGTCTTACTACACACTTCGTGGTGGGAAAACGTTCGCCGTATAATGAGTGGAAATTGAAAACCGGTTCGTACCGACCGGAAGGAGGATTCCTCTTCGGTTTTATGCATATTCCAACGACCTAATCTTTGGCTTCGTCCTGGGCGATACACTATCTGGTGCATTATCTGTGTTCGTGGCCGCACTATGAGCTTGCTGAACGACGAAGGTAAATATAAAGTTCGTGAATACTTTTTTACTGTTTCCATGTTTGTAGCAAATATCCGGAGCAGGAGGCACGCCACGTGTTTATTAAAAGTACTTGAACTCAAAAATTCGAATCAGTTCAAATTGTTGAACGCACAGGCAGACAAGAACGTGAAAATGTCAAAGGCAGATTGCCTGCTATCGTAAATTTATAAAAGATTTTTATAAAACATAACGAACATGGAAAATTATGGCAGTAACTTTATTTTAACTATCTTGTCATCATACGATGCTTGCGTCGTATGGAATTTCCGGTTGAAGATGTATTTCTCCGCTTTTCTCCACATACCATACGAATGGAACGAATAGAAACTTCGACACTTCGTAACGTAAAGTCAATCAAAAATTGACAAGGGAAAGACAAGATGACAGGTTCTGGCAAATTTTGTAGAAAAACGTGCAACAAGTGATTGGGATCGGTCAAGAAATGTTGGATTCCAAAGAAATTAATGGTCGTTAAGGCAGAAATCTTATTTCTGGATTTCTGTCCCTAGGAATGCTGAAAGTTAATGCGTCAAATCAAATTTACCAAAAGAGGCTCGGGTTTGGGACACATGTGAACCCCTGGAACACCTCGACATCACATATTGTAACAAATTGTGTTGCCAGGGCCAGAGAATGTCAAAACATGGCCCGGACGTCAACTGCATTAAAGAAATAGCTATGCCGAAGGTCCAGATAGATCAATGCAACCATCGTGCCACGAGCCTGAAGCATTTCCTGTGTGGTTTAGAAATATGTAACAATGGTATGCTTTATCGATTCCTTGCGAAACATGCTGAGCCGTGCCTGACAAAAGCATTGGATCTACGGTATTACCAACATTGGCATTGAAGCATGTCTTTACGTACCATAGAAGGAGCGTCGCTGAGCCTTGAGACAACGGGGCGCCTTTGTTGTACTTATCGTTTGCGATACCGTTTAGGATTTCTCTATCACAATTAGTAGATCCAAAAGATTTGAACAAAAATAAGCAAAATAATAACATGTTGCTTTTAAATTTAAATATAATTTTGAATTTTTGATTTTCGTGTAATGGATTTTTCGTCAACAAAGTCTATTAAATATCTCACTTTATCAGAAAAAGCGTGCATTAGTTTCCGAGCATTGGAATGCAAAACACAAGTTTCAGAGACAGTGCGCTATGAGAGATAAATGGGTAAACTCACATTCAGGTTTGATTGCATTTTTTCAGCCATACTAACATCCTGCCAGGCTGTTTTTCTTGGGAGGTTTCCCAACCACAACAGCTGCCGTGTGTCACGGGGAAAATAAAATAACCGGATGCTAAATTCCTACTCACTGTCCCATTACATGAAACAATTGACAACGTAATTTGCGGGGCTGGTTGTGGTCTGAAGGTTTGTTTTACTGGGTCTGTTTTGGGAGGCGAGTATATAATGTTGTTCAAGCCGTTTTATGGGGTTTCATTTTGCATGGTGGTTTTCGGGTGGTATACACGTTTTGCTTAGCTGCTCGAAATGTTTTTGAAGTTTAGAAAAGCGACTTAATTATTTTATTTAAACAAATTATGTGTTTGTATCATCTTTCCTACGCAAATTTAGAATGAATAAAGCAACAGGCGGCAGCATGTGGTGGGTTGCAGCAACACTTGTCCGCCCTTCGCTGTTGCTGGTGATTTGGATGTTAATGGGAAAAGTTACGGATGCGATTACTTTACCGCCAACTTGGAATAAAACGTACGAAAACTGACTCTCCTTTTGAACACCGCTCAGAGCACATTAGGAAGGCTAATGAACGTAAACGATGTGGCTGTGGAAAAAGCTTTCCTTCAGGCACGTTGCTTCTTTCCTCGAGTAACGTCCAAATCAGCTGCCTAAAGATAGAATTTCGTCAAAGGTTCCAACAATTGATTAGATTCCTTCCGAGGCACAATCACCAATTGTCAAATCGTATCGTCCCACAATATGGAGTGATGGGTGGTTGTTGACTGCATCAGTCTTTTATGCTCATCTTTATTGCACGGGACTAGACATTCCGCAGCACCATATTAAAGTGCTAATGAATGTTTCAATGTTATTACAACGTTAATGAACAATAAATTTGTTATATTGATTCTTCAATTAATGCAACTTTTAGCGTAGGCCACACCACGGCGGGTCTTAAAGTTCGGCAAACTCGAATTTTTATGTCCCGAGCCCCTACTTTCTGGTTTGTTCGGCGCCAAACAACGAGCAAAGGGATATCATAAATCATGAACAAGCTAAAATTATTACCCGACCTTTCCAGCTTGTTTGGGTGGCCATAAAAACGGTGTCAACGCACTACCGACTAACTGGGTGCGCTGCTTGTTTATAGACTGCGTTGCCGTTTTTTTTTCCTGGACCCATAAAATAACCGTACCGCAGAAGGTACATCTTGGTCACGGCGAACGTGAAGGGACTTTCGGCTTATTCGGGCCATCCTGTGACCGCATTGAAGCGTAGACATGTTGTGACCAGTCGTTCGAGATTGAGAGACAGAGCGGTATTGAAAGAGTTAGCTTTACATTGGCGGGAAGCGAACGAAAGTAGAAAAAAAAAACCTTTCCGACGTGCATCGTCAACAACGTGGATCTGGCTGCCGGCGCATCACAGTGGCGGCTTTGTTATTTATGTAGACACCCATCGATAAGTCTACTTCGGTAGCTGCGCCGTGGGTTAGGGCCACTGGTAGGACGTTGTCTGCCGCAGCCAGAAGCGCTCATAAATCTCATTCACGTACCATTTCAAAGATAGTACTTGTGGCAATAGTTGATTGGATGGTAGTGATACCCTACACGCAAGTTCATAAATAATAAAATGTCGGAATAGAAAGTCAATCATTGAACATTATAAGGAAGCACGTAATCAAGACATCAGCATCACCATGAAAAGGACTTTCGTTTGGTGCGACTTCATCTTGTTCGATTCCTTTATCCATTCAGTTTCCATGTGTTGCTATAAAGTACAAAGATTTTAAATAGTTTTCATTTTGAGGCCTGAGGAAATAATATTTGGAAGGCTAGCTTTGCTGTCACCAACCAATTTTTTTCGGAAGTACAGATCAAGCTTAATAAATAGCATTCCGAACGTAGTGAAACCTGAATCAGTGTCTGAGCAAAATACCTATAAAAGAATGAAAATAAAAATATAGCGTAAATTTAGTTTAAATAAAGCTTAAATTCTACTGTACAAATTGATAAATTAAATAGGTACTAAATTTATCAAATCGTTGAACATGATGGAAGTAATCATCATTTTATTTAAACAAAAACTTTAAAACAAGGCGTAACAATCAACGAAACTAACGATTTGGTATTTCAACCAAAGAAACAGTGCAATCTGCTGGAAATTGAATTTGAAAATACGAACAAGAAACGGCCTTTACTGCGATGAAGTTAAACCACTACGAATTAAGAGCAATTAGATAAATGGATTGCCGTCTCCTTTTATTCATTTAAGATGTCAATCCTTTCCCGCTTTTTAATCCCTTTCTTTAATTGTTTTAGAGATTCGCTAAAGCACGGCATTGTCTGTCGGCTTAGTAGTGTTATTTCGGTCGCAGGTTTGTTGCTTCAAACAAATCACTTATAATACACACTTAACGAAAAGTTTCACAATTTAAGGATGCAAGTGAGCCAAACTCAAAGCTTATCATTCTTGGCATTTGGGTTGAAACGGATGTCGGAACCTTTAAATGCCCCTTATCAATATTTATTCAACTCTTCCCACATTTTTACGCGGGTCATGAAATGTAACGTTCTCAACACTCGAACGATGCTTCAGAGTCAAATCCTTTCTAAATATTCTTCGATTATCATTTTTATGCCGTGAAAAATGACAAATCAAAACCCGAAGGTTAATGGCGATGGCTGGCGTAGAACTGATGGCGATTGATGGTGTGGAATGACGCTGATATAGCAGAACGTTTTAAGAAGTCGCTCATACTCCTGCTGTAAACCAAAGAAGAAGTGTTTGCTCTTAAATATGACGATAGAAGCAACACAGACTTCCCGCCCAGTAAATCCTTGCTATCAGAAGCTTGCGGAGTCTGTTCCGTCATCCGTTCTTAGATTTAGATAAAGCATATAATATTTTTCGATCGAGTACTGCGGTGCGAAATACCGAGCTTCGACGCAGACTGACGGTTGAACCTCTACTCTGAGAAGAAATGGAAACCTAATGAGACTATCGATTCCTCTATCAGCATGCAAAATGGTCGTAAAACGATTCTGGAAAACGATCATTGAACATCGTTTTGCCCGAATGCTTAAGGAACCAATCAACGAAGATGTGCCATTTCTATGGGCACACAGAAATGTGAGAGTTCAGAGTGTTCTTATCTCATTGGAAATGAAGAGGTCGACGAAATGTTGGCAACGTTTAAGGTTATGGGTCCTTAATTATCTGTTAGCTTGCTTTTGATCATCGAGTGCACTCTCCATCAGTGATACTGCTACTTGAACATATTCTAGCGTCACATTCAAGTGGAATATTCGGCTTTAATGCAGCTAAACAGGTGATGACAAAGTACGGGTTTCGATCGAAATTATAAATAAAAAAATATACGATTTAAGGCAATTCTTTCCTAACCAAATAAACCGTTTAAATTTTACGCTTGTTTAAGTATACGCTTGTTTAAGTATTAAGTAGTAGTATTAAGTAGCTTGTAACTATACAGCTTTGCCATTTTATTATTTCATTTAATATAGTTATCATGGAATTCCAATGCTTTTTAACTCGGATAGTTTTGTGTTGGTGGTTATTTGGTGCTAGCACTTGTTTTTGTGAAATTTTGGTTTGGAAATTGATTGTATCGCAAGCTGTATGAACATATAAAAGAGAACTGTTCACGCTTGAATGCTTTTTTACCAAAAATAGGAAATCCTTGAACACAGTCTACTAAAATTTTTCTCGAAAGAATCTCAGGTTTGCAATGAGTTCCTCTACGAAATTACTCGCATGATTGTTGTTGCCGAAAGAATGAATTCATTAGACAAGCAATAGTAGTTTTTGACTTTGCATTGTTCCTAGTTTTCAAAAGAGGTTCTGAGTGTTTTACAGAATATGATCCGAAGCGACTTTAGTGCGGTTTGTGTCTTTGGAGAATGCTTTTGATTCGCTGGCTTTTGAAGTGTCTTCTTTCTGCCGTCAAAGAGATTACACTCTCTATTTTTTGTGAACCTTGTATCCGCTTCCAGTTTCTTGCTTCTTTCGGACGCAGGAATTTTCATAAACTCAGACTGCAATGGAATAACAATCCCTTTATTTTTAGCATCTAAGTGTCTTTATCTATCTTACTATCTGTATTACAGTTTTGTAATCGTTATAAGCATGACTTAAGCATAAGGTTTAATTAATAAAATAGAGTCTTGATGATACCGCTAATGGTAAATGCTATGGAACCGATCGTTAATCTATTACTCACTCTTTTATTGCAGCCTTTCAACTTTTGCACAATCCTTTTCAAAATCATGTAATTTACAATTAACTCGAAAACACTGACACTGCCGCTAAGAAACCCCTCGCATGCATAAATTAATATTAATTTTATTAAATCGTGTTACAACTTGATTTCTGTTCCCAGAGAGCACTTATCTTACATTGTCCACCTTAGCATTTGGTCTATGAATGCCGCAAAAACCCTTCCCGTGGACTCTCGTAAAGTTTCATAAGCTTACGAAATATATTTGTTCAGCAGGCCCACTATCAGCAAACACATAATAAACGGCGCGTGGCCAGCTCGCTCCTTTCCATGGCTCAAACGGTAGAAACTTTATGTTTCATGCGTCTATGCGAATGATGGGACTTTGGGTGAACTTTTCCAATCGTTCGTAATCTACGGCGACGAAAAGTTGGCCGTCTGGGACTCTAGCTACAGGTGGCATAAGTGTCAGAGAACGTTTACTATAGAAACGACAACGAACATCGATATTATGGTGGTAGATTCCATACCATTTCGTTGTTTACAAAACATCAGTCCATTCAAATGTGTGCACGGTTGTAGCCACGTAGCCTGAGAAATCCGCCCAAATGCTGTATATTGATACTAAAATAGTAATTCATGAATCCAATTTACAATTTACAATTTAATTTTCAATTTATTTGTTTTGTGGAATGGTTGGTGTGGAATGGTGTTTGAAAGTAACTCAGTAGCTATTTTGATGGCTAGAATTTTACTACAGTGTGTTCGAATTCAGTTTCTATTTACCAAACCAATGAATCAGCAAATAATGTGCGTGTACAATAATAATACACCGATTCCATTGTTGGCCACATGTTAAGACAATAATTTCTTAACGTCTTCCGGAATCCTAACAAAGGCTTATGATACCAAGCCACGAAGCAAGAGTGACCTTCAAAGTTTCTTTAATGAGTGTCTTACGTTGAATTCTGAGGCTTATGCGCCATTAGCTGTTAGTATACTTGCGGTGACTGACGCTTAGGGTGATTTCGTAGGGAATATATACATATTGGGGTAGTTTAGGAATTCAACAATTTCCTTGTTTGTCTATAAAACGTAACACAACGTTAACTTTTGGGTTTTTTTTCTTCAAATCTATTTATTTGATATACAAAACAGAACTTCACAATGGCAGCTACAACTTGGACAGCACGACTGAATGATTGTTTCTTACAAATAAGACTTCCGGTTTTACATCTGGTGTTTGCACCGGTCTATAGTTGTTCACTATCTTCTTGCTTGCATCCTTAGGGCAGGCCTGTAACTGCCGGAAGGCTGCCAGCTGGGCACTAGAAACGTATATCGGTGTTTTGTACACCAACCAGGTAACGCTCTCGAAATAAGGTGGCGTTGTGAGTGATCCCTTGTAGGTGTAGTAATGGCGGTTCAGGTCCTGCATGCCCATCCAACCCAAGCAATCCGCGTCAACGTCGATTTGGGCGCCGTAGGCCCGGATATGTTGGAGCCCGGCGACAATCTTGCCAAACGCCGGACAGTCATCGGTTCCGTAAGCTTGCACAAAAAAACCTAACACTGCCAAGCCATCCGGTTTATCGGCGGCCTCCGCGAAGCTCCCGTATCTGGCGTTGTAGTGCACCGCATGGGCTTCCATCGAGTAAGTGCTGCCCTCTAGTGTGTGTTCGCAACCGGACCCGTCTTCTTGGCCCCAGTGAAAATGGAGCTGTTCGAAGATATACTTGCTACCTAGCACGCCTCCTACGATGAACGATCGAAACGGCCGGTCGCTGAATGTTATCTACCGAAAGAAAAACGCGGTTTTGTTCGGTTTTTCACAGCTCGTTGCTGCCAGCTACTTACCATGACCGAGGAGCCGGTGTTGATCATCTTTGCCTTACCCAATCCATCCCAGTGACCAAAGTAGTCCAATGGTTGAATGCCATCCTTTATCACCGTAGCCCGTTGACTCAACGCGATGGGACTTTGCACATTTTTCACAGTGACACTAGCCATATCAAATTCCGAGACACGAATGTGAGAACTTACTTTGGGCAACGTTTTCGATTACTTTCTGCGATTTCCGTTCGAGTCCACGTTCAATAGACATCTGAAGACAAACCAGGTGTCGATGGTGGCGAACGAAACGATCCACATGACCAATCTTTATCGCCGCCTGCTTAAGACATCTTATCACAGCTTATCGTAAAGGGATGAAGATACCTTCCGTTTTAAGACAGCCTAGGGCAACAAAGCATAAAACGTGACCGCTAATCAGTTAAGTCAGAGACTTAAAAAAGGCCCCCGTAAGTATCTCAGAATTTAATTATGGCCTTGAATGCACACGGTGTGACGGTATTAATAGCGACACGTTTTATGACATCCCGTTATCGGTAGAAAGCGAACTGACATTCGCAAATAATGTCGGTCTTGGTATCAGCATTTATGCAGTTTGTTGTTGAATATGTGAACCCAAAATCTTGATTCTGATGAATTTTAATCATAAGATAGATTTATAGATTTATTTATTATATTATTAGACTTATTCATAGATTTAATGTAATCGTTTGAATTTATGCTTCGTTATTTTACATGGGTACGATAAAATGTTCGTACATTTCATTCACAGCAAAGCACATATGTTGTCAGCCCCATTTTATTGGATTGACTGACGCTCACATCGAATGGTTCATCAGTTTAAAGCAACACTAGCGCTGAGAAACATGGCTCGGCTGAACGTGATCAGCCGAGGTTGACAATGAGAGCTTCGTAATACAGGGACTAATGATATAATGGTGACACATTTTCAATCAGTTTAGAAGGCATGCTGAAAACAAATCTGACTAGACCTTATTGTGGACCATGCTGGTGTATTTTGCAGTATTGGATCTACAGACAAGATTGTAACAGGATTAAGAAAACATATGCGTAGCAGATTTTAAAACATGTCATAACATTAGGTTTAAATTTGAGCTTTTAGTTAATTGAGAGACTTATTCATAGCAATGTAATCGTAACATGACCTAATTTTAAAGATATTCTATGATGCAGCATAGGCAACTGACTCGCCTTGCATTCCACCGTTCTTACATTCTTTTCTGACAAGTTGAAAAATGGAACATTTCCAGCACGCGGTATTAGAACGCGCAGGTCAACTGTATATGACACTAGCGCAGAGTCTCATTCCCGTTGATGCTGGGTCAACTTAGGATTCTGAAGTGCCGTCGCTTCTAACTCTGTAATTGTCGCATTTTCGTCCATAATTAACGATGAAGATGATGTTGCTTCTAAGATATAGTTATACTGCTCTCTCAGAGCGTGCCAGGAGTTGGATGGATAGAATTTTTCCCAATTAGAGCCAGACTTGTCTAGGCGAAGGATGTGGACGATTGGTACCGAGATTGGAATCATGTCGTTTCCACTCTTTCGCATACCGAGAACGCAGTGCGGGTGTAGAATAGCTTAGAAAATTTAAACGAAAGTGAGGTGGCTGCAGAGTATTTCTCAGTTTCTTTTGTTTGCTTCAGTTTTATTGTCCCGTTCTGTCTTCTGTCAGTTGCCAGTTTTATCATGATTTTGGGTGCCTATCTAATTGAATTTCAAATTAAGGTTATTCAAACCTTTAATTTCATTCTGGAGCATAAATCGCATACTTATCTTTGGTACTTTTGCTTAAAAGTGTAACATAAATAAATAGACCCCCAAACGTCCAGTGGTGGGATTGGTACTACTACTTCAGTAATGTCTAGTATAGTTCATTAGATTTTTCAAGCACGCATTTGTACGCTTGCAACCAATATAGCTATGAATATGCTAACGTAAAGGTTGGCAAGGATAGATTTAGTAAATGAATATTGCGTTGTCCACTAACCGGTGTTATGGTCGTGCTTACTGGTTATTTATTGAAGCCAGCGTTTGGTATTCAAGTGTGGGTTTCGAACAAAACAATAGACTATTATGTTCAGGCTCGCACACTCCAGAATAGGTATTTCTGCACCGGACTGGCTTTGCATAAAACTTGGCTTTGCATAATGCATTTTTTGAAAGTGAAGGTTTCATTAAAGAGGTATATGTAATGCAAATACAAACATAGTGAAATTCTTGAAATCGTTTGTATAGTTGTTTGAATGGAGGTGTACATCATGGTTTTTAACACCAAGAACGTAATTTTGTAATCAATTTGAGCAACTTTGCTAATACAATGAATACCGTCAAAAATATTTCACTGTTGGCTTACAATGTTGTTACAGTTTAGAAGTTTGATGGTTCTAGTTGCCAGTGCAATTATTCTTATGTCGTAAGTGTGTTTCTTTCCTGCGGTTTGTTCTTCAATCAGTGGTCTTCTCGTGACGGTGACCGGCGACGACGTTCTCGCCCTCTTTGTGTGACATCTCCGTCTATCCCAAAATGGACAAGATTTTTGGCAGTGCTATTTTTTATGTTTCCTTGAAACACTGCTAGCTATGCCGGATTGTGAACGTAATCTAGACCTGCATAAAAAATGGTGTAAGAGACTCCACTTTACATCAGTGCCAAATGAACCACAAGTAAAGCTCTCCAGCACCCGTACTTTTGTGCCGTCGTCATCTCACCGTGAACTGACTCCAATGCACTCTTACCGTAACATAATAACGGCTAGTCGGATTACGGAAGCATTACTAAGCCGGGCGTGAGCGGAGAGAATCATATCTTGACACGCATCTGAAATGCAGCATCACCACGCACCTTCGTTAATGCCACAATGAGCTTTTTTATGGAGTGCCAAAGGAGTTCGTTCCGTTCCGCAACGAAAGTGTAAGCGAGGGACCCATAGATAGAGAGAGGCTTAAGCGACCCTCGGGGACTTTTTACAACTCCATTTCGACTGCGCCTAAGCCACTTCCCAGGTTAACGGACTTGAAGGAACCATTTCGACGAAGGATCAAACCTTGAAGCCTTTTTCCCGCGTTTCGCCGTGGCGTGGAAGAAGCTGAAGTGAACCGGTTTCAAGAACCCGGGAGTATCCGTTTCGCAGAAGATTGGTCAAGATTCTAATCACGATAAACAAGCTGGCGGGCAGTGGCTAAGGCCGTGTTATATCCTCCTGGTCATTTTGCAGTGCAAAGGTGAAGTTTGAATTTTATTTTTACGTGGACTACGTTTTATAGCTCGTTACTTGAGGTTCCCACGTTCGGCTCTGGTCGAATGAAACGACGCTTTGCAAATGGGTATGCATTCCAGGTCCAGGTTTCTAGGGCCAGGTCTTTTGGGTTAGGTTTCACGTTGGTTGTTATTTACCCTGAGCTCCGGACACAGCTCTTTCCTATCGCATTACTTAAACATATAATTTTAGAACTCACAGCAATGTTAACTTATGTGAAACTGTATGTAAAGTGTAAAATGTTTATCATAAAAAATAACGTTATATAGTTTATATAACTTTCTACTTTTGTCGATGCTAGCGACTAACCGTATTAGTGAGCTACACGGTACCAATCGTAGTAAACGTTGCTTTAGACATTGTCGCAAGTAAACGTCAATGTGCTGTAAATTTTGAAGGTTTAAATTAAATCGAAGCTATGGAAACTGTGTGGAACAATCCGGCGAATTCTACACTTCCGGTCCCGACTAACCGAGAACTAACCGTAAGCCTCATCGGATCGATAGCTCGTTTCACACTCGATGTACCGTGCGTCCTTTTGGGACCGGAAGAAATCACTTCTCGGCGACTGCTCATTTGGCTGTATCCCATAGTCGATAAGCTGGGAAAACTGATCGAACGAATCCGACACGTTTGTCAACATCCACAACAAATATCTATTGCTCCGAGGCACCATCCCCAGCACCGGAGCATCGTGAAGGGTTCCTCGACTCGTGACAGTGGCATTCAGCATCCGATACGGCTGACACCGGCGTTGAGTAGGGAGAACACGGTTTCGAATGCGGCGTCGAGTTTCCCGGTCCCTGAAGCGCCGGACAACGCGCTCCGAAAGGTTTACATCCAAAGGGATGGTAATTACGCGATTCGCGAAACCACCGACATGCGCGGGGCGAACGGCACCTTTCAGCGAGTTACGAAAACTATCAGCGGGCCAGACGTTGCAATTCTGACGGGCATCACGAGCCAACTGTCGGCACTTCCGTCGTTGAGCCCGGTGTGACCGGCGGACGAATGAAGGTCACGATTTTCAGACATTAAACGCACGTGTGAAGTCTCAAGTCCCCTGATGTTCTTGGAAAAAGTGAGTAGAAAATCGTCATGGTTGTTACACAGTGAAAGTAGTTTCTTTCATATTACTTTTCTATGCGATCTTTAACCTGCACAGCCTGTTGATCACTCTGGCCGATACGAATAGTGGCAGTTTGCAAAATTCAAACTTTGCATAATTAAGCAAACAACATAATGAAATTTTCGATTAGTTAGGAATAAAACAAAAGGAAACACGCCTAAGAAAGATCTCAGAAAGAACTGAATCGAGTGCTACCGGTCGCCGAATTCATATTTGAACGAACTAAATGGGCGTTGTCACGGAAGGCGAGCGCCATAAATTAAATCAATTTAAAACGATAACGAGAACACATTACCTTTTTTCGATCGACCCCCTCTTGGGCGTCTGGGCGAAAAGATTTATAGCATTGTTTGTGATGGGAAGAAGGTGAGTGTAACGCCCACCTTCGAAGTTTTCTAAGAAAAACATTTTCCAAGACCCTCGCATGTCTGCAAACCGCACAGCGCCAATGGGTCGGAAGGATGTGTTAGGCTCCGAATCTCTGCCAACCGAGCACCGGTCCATTCCTTCATCAACGGAGCTAATAAATTAGCTTTTCCGCAACAGTTGTTAGTTTTCCCACGACGTGATACTAGTGGTGGTCGTAGAAAAAGAAACAAAATTAAACTTTCATTTGCTGGAAATGTGAAGATGAAGCACGTGGTAGTCGTTAGCAATGTTCGAATCAATATTCTTTTTTTTAACTTCCCGAAATGCCCTTAGTTATAATTACACTAATTACATTTACAGAAAACAAAAGCTGACACGATGTACACCATTCATGTTATACCCAATTAATGGTTCATGGCGGGACCGTATGTTGCCGGGACTTCCTTTTTAACATGGCATATTACGCAAGGTTTAAAATTTTAGATAATGACGTACATTTGTGCAACGTTTGACGTTGCAACGCAAACTGATCAACGGGTTGTCCTTTTAGTGTAATCAATGGAATCGAAAGCGTGCTTATTTTTTTTCTTTATTTTCGTCACGATTCGTTGGGACCAATGGGACGCGCTAGTTGCACAGCTTTTAGGGCAAAAGTTTTAGCATCCGGACAATGGTGTCAGGCTTTTAAATAATTCGAAAAGTGCTGACCTCTCTCTTTGGCAGATAGCAGCAAGTTTTCGAGCAACATTTCAGGAACAGATACAAAGCAATACTTGCTGATTATCTGCTGCTTTCCTTCAACGCTGCTTCAAGTTGTGGGCCAGGTATATTTTATTTACTTGCAAACTTTGAACAGAGAACTCGGACAAAGTTTCCGGGCACAAAACGGCCACGCTAAGCTAAGAGATTCATTTAGTCTGTCAATAAAATAAGTCCAGGCGAGGACTACATTGAACCGCTTCTTGTATTGCGTCGGATAAAGTGCATTAATGGTTAAAGTATTCCTCTTAGGTGCATCTAATAATAATTGACCATATTTACTTTGAAAACGGCTTCATTTGCAGACAATGTTTTCATAATAATATCATTTTAATCAGTTGAGATCTTGAATGTTTTTAACCATATGATAAACAGCCATATCCAGTGACGGCCGTCTGCCTAATCTCGATAGTGTATCATCGAGAACTTAAAGATGTTTTTCATGACTCACGGCTCTCAATAGCCTTGCGCCTTTTATGCGCCATGTCAATCATCTGTCTTTGCTTCCTTCCGGTGCCCGAAGAGCTCTCCGAGACAACTTTTGTTTCGGCCATCGGATCTTAAGTAGCCATCTTACTAATTAATGTTGGACCACTGATAGCACGCTGTCGCATCAGGGAACTCATCACGACCAATAACAATTCATTATCCCAACATGTAATTAGTATTATTATTTTGGGCAATTGAAGTGAAAGCCCGCCACGTCGATGGATTCGAATGACCACAGGCTTATTTTCGGTTCATTCGTTTAAATCTTGTGGTATTTCTTTCACTACGGATTAAATGATTCTCTCTACAGATTAAATGGTTCCATAAGCCTCCTTTTGTTTCTCCGATGAAAGTGAACACAGGATCCTATCACACCATTAGTCGTCGCTGAATAATTGATCGTTTAGTTCTACGGACAAAAACGGATGTTTGAACAAGTTTTTGTAGCACATATCCGCGGGGCAGAAATTACGAGAGCGGCAAGGCAGCAAAGCCGAAAGTAGTGGAATTATTAATTGTGTATCGGTTGAACCCGGGTCCACATACCGTGTCCTAGGATCGATGCTTGAGGCATGTAGTTCAATGGAATACTTGTCATCATACAAAGTATTTATGCATCAATTGCGGTGCGATCGAAACAACGGTCAGTGTTTCAGCTTTCCGCCTAGTTTTAGTAAGTGCATATCTAACGGCCCCCAACTATGCACGGCGGGAAATGGTAAACACTAGGATGAAAAGCAAACAACCGCAATGGCGGTAGAGGAGCATCTCCAGAGACTGGACAAACACAACCAATGTTATCCCGGACCGGTCCGATAATAGAAATTTGAACATATTTGCTACAGGCAGGCACGCTGAGAACGTATACCTCACCAGAAGCATGCCGAAAGCTGGTGCTCAATAAATCCACAGCAAATCGATTGGCGATACCGTCCGTCAACATAGACGCAAAATTAAGTTTTGGTGTTCAACCTCATTGGGCTTGTTTGGCGTAGTGCAACGTTGTGTGTTGAACAGCTTTTAGAAACAACAAAAACATGCATTCGTGGTCTTGTGTAACAACTGCGCGTTTTTAGTGTAATGGACTACTACGAAACTATTGTGCGGTTGGTTCATGTGGCTTTCTGTTGGCTCAATTGTTTTGTCCTTAACTACCCAAGTAAGTTAAAAAATTTCCGTTTTTTCGTATGTTTCAGGATCACTAGGTTTAAAACCTAGTGATTGATGAAACAGTAGAAAGGTTATTTTTCTTTGACGATCAACATTCCTTTGAGTAAAAAATCATAACGACCCTGATGAGGACCGCAGAGCTGTTTAGAACCGCCACGACGCACAAGATTTTCGATGTGAACCGTGACTCAAGTTTGCTAGATTCTAGATTTATGGCACTAAAGGGCACCGACCGAACCCAAAAGCTATGACCTGACAAGTAACAGCTAATTACCAGCGTTGAAATGAGCGTTAATTATACAAGTGCCGTCAAAATGTCTCTGAGGGGACAGGCCGGGGATGAGAACGGACCGTTGCGGTCGGGGTTAGATGGGCTAATTAAACGGACACCCCAATTGTACCAAACTTTGATGTTTATGCTAGGAAGTCATCCGGTCAAGGAAGTTTGTTGGACATGAGTTGAATATTAGAGATAATGATGCAACCAAAAAAACAATGAAAAACGAAGTAAAATCAATACTTCCCAGCTTTGGGGTTAGATTGGGATACTCAACGCTTTGGAGATCATTCCATTGATTAGTTGTTTGTGTGAACAAACCTTTAATTTACTGATATTAAAGATTACGATAAAATTTTAAGGAAGGTACTGTAGTTTCTTGATTTTACGTTACTTCCATAAATCATGTCGAATCCAGTTTATCTCGTGCTATGCTTCAATTATGGCAAACAAACAAAACTTTTTTTTTACCCGTTAGAACTAGGTAACCGCATACCGAAGCGTACAAAAGTACCTCGCTTTTCGTATTTTCCATTTATCTTAAAACCACCTACCTTTGCAGTTGAATGACTCGCAAACGAATGCTTACAAAGCATGTGGAGATAGAGAACATATGCAAACGAACTAATTCAATATGGCATCCTTCTATTTGCCCCGTTGCTGGCTAGTGATGTTGATCTTGTACGCTTCCAACGTCGGGTTATGTTGAGCTTTTTGAATTGAAGAATTTGCTTGCTAAGAAAATTATTTCTCCCGGGAGATAGTAGCTTCAAATGGTGAAAGTTCAGTTCAGGACTGGATGAGGCAACTTTTGCATTTGAATCTGCAAACCCCGCAGGTGCCAGTGGCGGATAGATCGGACAGTGTTCGTACGTTTTCTAACTTTTTTGTACAAATGCAAATTTGAACCCCGGATAAAGTATTAGTTTTTTTTCTACGCCAACGGTACGTATGTTTAATACGTTAAACAGTAGAGAGATCTTAATAGGGTTCTGGCTTCGTTATCATATTCAACGGCCCAAAGGTCCAATATCGGGAGCGGGATGTAGCAGATGCTGTTTCCTTGAAAACTTTGTCAATATCCGAAGCTGCTCCAATAATACAGAGTAATAACCCTTGTAATCCAAGACAAAGTGTGTACCAATCACTAGGCTACTGTCGGGCATTACATGCTTGGGACATTTTATTATTTTCAGCGCATAGAGAAAGCCAGAGCATGGCGGGTAAATGAAGGGACGCTTGTTACGTAATTAGATGACTCGAGTTGTTGTTGTGCTGCATGTTTTCTTTGAAAGCCGACCCGTTGGACCGACACTTCGATTCTTTGGACCGCATTAAAATATTTCAATTTTTGTTATTTCCATTAAACTGAATCGACACAATTTTCTCACAGTTCTAGTTAAGGCGAAAGAGAAACATTATCAAAGACGCAACTAGCAGGCTTCATTCGACGAAATGTTGCAAGAATGTTGATTGAAACAGGAACACGTAGGCAGAAAAGCCATTTCCCTTGTTCTAATGAAAAATGCCGTTAGTTCTGAGGTAATGAATTCTGAATGGGAAAATGAAAGTTTGATTTTTCCGAGTATTAGGCAAAACGTGTTACGCAATGCAGTAATTGGAAAAGATCGAATCGTGGAAGAATGTGCTCCTTTTTGAAATGTCGAAATTGGGCCCAATCGTTTGCCTTAAGTAATTACTTAAAAAAGGACACTAGGTACCAATAGCGTACCGTATGCTGCTAACGTGTAACCAGTGAGAAGTGGTGGATCATACAATATTTCAGCTTTGAACCACCCGTCAGTGATTTACGTTCCGATGCTGAGCTCGCTAGTCCTATCGGGGCGATAACTCACTATGCGGCGCCGAATTTGTCAAATAATCGGTCTTGTAACCACGACCGAGTGGCCGCCGTAACAAGTGTGGTGCGCAGTTGTCTTCTGAACCGGGGCGATACAAGCCAACTATTACTGGTGTTTGCGGAAGTTTCCATTTTCGCATCGGAACGTAATGCTACGCAGGGAGCAATAAATTATCAATGTCAATGCGTGCGCAAGTGAAAACAGTTCTCCTATGGCGGAGTGAAACAATCCAAAGTGATGTGTTGAAAACTAAACGATTCGTATCAGATCAGAGATCGCATCATGCGACAGCGAGGTCACATACAATTTGCATACATAATTTTGAGCTCGTTGCAGGGTTCGCTGGCAAACGAAACAATCAAGCTAAACGCATTTTCAACATTCTTAAAGTTATCTACGTCATAGCACAAAACTCAAAGTAAATTATATATTAATTAAAGTAGCAAATAGTAATTGCTTTCTACGCCACATAATATGGATCCAATAACTATCACATTCTTATAAACCATTTTCAGGGTTTGCACACGTGCATCGACGATAGCACTCATATCGGATGCATTTCCACGCCAACTTTTAAGCCTTGTCAGTCGCGAACTAGGAACACGAACATTCCGCTGTACTCCGTGATCTGCATTACGACAAACGTAAAAATGTGGAAACAATTTCATTCATCCCACGGCACGGAACGTTCGAAGTTAGTTGTTTGAGCCCTCCCTACACACACTAGCGCGAATGGAAACTGGAGAAGGACTACTCATCTGCATTGCATCTGCATCGCGGCCATGCAACAGTGAACTTAGAATTTTCGTTGCCAGCAGAAGAGATTTTCCACTTCTCGTACCTCGCGTTAAGCCACCGTAGAAGCCACCGTACGGAAAACTGTTGGCCCGAAAAAAAAACAATCTATCTACAACTGAACTTCTGCGTGTAGTGAATTTATCTGCAGTGGGTTAAGAGCAGTTGGATGATGATTGAAAATAAAGCACGAATTTCAATGTTGAATAATATCAATAAGCCGGTTTTCGCACGGTTCGGTGACGGTAGAAAGTGCAGTGCCCCACATTTTAGA